>NW_028284059.1:727500-750000 GCF_059516105.1 Syngnathus floridae
CCTCGCCCGCGCGACGCCGCTTTGTCTGCCGAGCGCTCGTGCTGTGGCCAGATCAGACCCGTAGGACGCTGGCCGGAAGGCGCTGGGGCAGAGCGGATCGCCGCGCGGCGGGACGGTCACGGAACGGTATTGACGGGGAGACGAGCTCGGGGAGAGCGAACTCGGCAACGGGGGGTGGCACATCGGTTGGGCTCGAGCAGGCGGCTTAGGAGCAACCGCGAGGGAACACGGCGGGGTCCGGGGGAAGGGCGACGGCCGCCCGCGACTCGTCACGGTAACCCAGGCGGGAAGCTGCGCTCCGTCCGAGTCAGACTCGGTCGTCGCGGCCCGGCTGAGGCTCGCTTGGTCGAGGGGGCGCGGCGCTGTGCCGGCGACTTTGCCCGCGCGAGGCACGTACGCTGTGGTCCGAAGGAAGAAGCGCGCGACCCGAGTCAGACTCGGGCGCCGCAACCCGACGGTATCTCGCTGCGGCCAGGATGCGGAGTTGAGTCGGCACTGGGGGGATCCGGGAAGGACGAAGGGGCGGCGGCCAACAGTCGCAGCTCGTCGCCGCTGTCACCCAGACGGGAAGCTGCGCCCCGGCCGAGTCAGACTCGGTCGGTGCGGCCCGCTGCGGCCAGCTGGAGAGTGAGCTACGTGCCTGTACCGTGCTCCCGACGAACCGTCCCGGGGGGCTGGTGACGTCGCGCGATCGGCGCTTGATGCTGCGACCGGGAGGGAAGCTGCGCCCCGTCCGAGTCAGACTCGGTCGTTGCGGCCCACCCGAGCCCGCACGCCTCACGCGGAGGGGTCATACGCCCCGGCGGCCACGATAGACGTCCTCCCGCTTCGCGGTGGTCGGGAGGGCTTAGCGGATAGGTGCAGATGCGGGGGCGGCTTCCCGAGATAGCCGTCCCTAGGTTAGGCGAGGGTTTGAGAAACATCTTTCGCGGTAGACCGGCGCGGCCGGCGGACGCCCACGTGGCGTGCCGCGAGTCGGATCGCGCGCTCGGCCTCCGTTGATGGCCGCTAGGTGCGTGCGTGGAATCGGGGCGTCTCGGTCTCGCTGCCGTACGGCTCGCGCTAGGCCTGCGGGGGCGGCGTCGGAGCGCGCGCTCGCGCGGCGGCCGTAGCGCTAGAGGGCGACCCGCAAGTGGGGAGGAACCGTCCACCCAACGCCGGCGCTAGCCGGGGCCGGTGGGGGCCCTACCAAGGCGGGTCATGGTCGCATGTCGGTCGGTCCGGCCTCTGTTTACCGAGGCGGCCGGCACCTCCATCTGCCTTGGATGCCCCGAATCCGCAGACTTTCCTCCGGCCTCAGCTTAACGAGACGGCCGTTGCCTCCATCCTTGGATGTTAACATTCGCAGAGTTTCAGCTCCGGGCTAGGGCGGGTGAAGTCGTCTCGAACCACGTGCCTGAAGGCCGCCTCGCGCCGGATGCAGGCCCCGCTCTGTCGTGCGGTGTGACCGTCCAACGCGGGCATCGCTAGATTAGCCGTGGCCACGATCCTTCCACACCGCGAGCCTTTCGCCCTCGGCCGGTGGTCGCTCAGTTCGCGGGCCGCTGATCCCGCTCCGTCTCTCCGGCCTGTGTTTAAGGAGGCGGCCGCTCCTCCTTCCTTGGATGGACCATTCGCATATTTTTCGCCCGGCCTGTGTTTAAGGAGGCGGCCGGTAACTCCTTCCTTGGATGGACCATTCGCATATTTTTCGCCCGGCCTGTGTTTAAGGAGGCGGCCGGTAACTCCCTTTCTTGGATGAGACCCAACATTCGCATATTTTTCGCCCGGCCTGTGTTTAAGGAGGCGGCCGGTCCTCCCATTCTGCCAGTGTTCCTTGGACTTTGAAAATTTCAAAGTCTTTCCGCTCCGGGCTAGGGCGGGTGAGGTCGTCTCGAACCACGTGCCTGAAGGCCGCCTCGCGCCAGATGCGGCCCCGCTCTGTCGTGCGGTGTGACCGTCCAACGCGGGCATCGCTAGATTAGCCGTGGCCACGATCCTTCCACACCGCGAGCCTTTCGCCCTCGGCTGATGTTCGGCCAACGTGTGGGGAGGGGGGGAAGGACGGCTGCCGGGAGCAGACAGCCGTCCCCGGGTGGGGTGTACAGTCCCTTCACCGCGGCCGCCGGGAGCAGACGGCCGTCGAGCGATTCTGCCATTGTTCCTAGGACTTTGTACATTTTAAAGACCCTTCGCGCGGGCCGCTGATCCCGCTCGGTCGCTCCGGCCTGTGTTTAAGGAGGCGGCCGGTCCTCCCATTCTGCCAGTGTTCCTTGGACTTTGAATATTTCAAAGTCTTTCCGCTCCGGGCTAGGGCGGGTGAGGTCGTCTCGAACCACGTGCCTGAAGGCCGCCTCGCGCCGGATGCAGGCCCCGCTCTGTCGTGCGGTGTGACCGTCCAACGTGGGCATCGCTAGATTAGCCGTGGCCACGATCCTTCCACACCGCGAGCCTTTCGCCCTCGGCCGGTGTCGGTCAACGTGTGGGGTGGGGGGGAAGGACGGCTGCCGGGAGCAGACAGCCGTCCCCGGGTGGGGTGTACAGTCCCTTCACCGCGGCCGCCGGGAGCAGACGGCCGTCGAGCGATTCTGCCATTGTCCCTAGGACTTTGTACATTTCAAAGACCCTGCGCGCGGGCCGCTGATCCCGCTCGGTCGCTCCGGCCTGTGTTTAAGGAGGCGGCCGGTCCTCCCATTCTGCCAGTGTTCCTTGGACTTTGAAAAGTCTTTCCGCTCCGGGCTAGGGCGGGTGAGGTCGTCTCGAACCACGTGCCTGAAGGCCGCCTCGCGCCGGATGCAGGCCCCGCTCTGTCGTGCGGTGTGACCGTCCAACGCGGGCATCGCTAGATTAGCCGTGGCCACGATCCTTCCACACCGCGAGCCTTTCGCCCTCGGCTGATGTTCAACCAACGTGTGGGGAGGGGGTTATGGACGGCTGCCGGGAGCAGACAGCCGTCCCCGGGAGGGGAGACTTCACGGCGGCCGCCGGGAGCAGACGGCCGTCGAGAGATTCTGCCAGTGTTCCTTGGACTTTGACTATTTCAAAGTCTTTCCGCTCCGGGCTAGGGCGGGTGAGGTCGTCTCGAACCACGTGCCTGAAGGCCGCCTCGCGCCGGATGCAGGCCCCGCTCTGTCGTGCGGTGTGACCGTCCAACGCGGGCATCGCTAGATTAGCCGTGGCCACGATCCTTCCACACCGCGAGCCTTTCGCCCTCGGCCGGTGTTCGCTCAACGCGCGGGCCGCTGATCCCGCTCCATCTCTCCGGCCTGTGTTTAAGGAGGCGGCCGGTCCTCCCATTCTGCCAGTGTTCCTTGGACTTTGAAAATTTCAAAGTCTTTCCGCTCCGGGCTAGGGCGGGTGAGGTCGTCTCGAGCCACGTGCCTGAAGGCCGCCTCGCGCCGGATGCAGGCCCCGCTCTGTCGTGCGGTGTGACCGTCCAACGCGGGCATCGCTAGATTAGCCGTGGCCACGATCCTTCCACACCGCGAGCCTTTCGCCCTCGGCTGGTGTTCGTCCAACGTGTGGGGAGGGGGTTAAGGACGGCTGCCGGGAGCAGACAGCCGTCCCCGGGAGGGGAGACTTCACGGCGGCCGCCGGGAGCAGACGGCCGTCGAGAGATTCTGCCAGCGTTCCTTGTACTTTGAATATCTCACAGCCGTGCTCGCACTTAGGAAATTTTCGAGCGCTGTGGCACTTAGACATTTTTCGTCAAGCGTGGCACTTAGAAATTTTTCGTCAAGAGAGGCACTTAGACATTTTTCGTCAAGAGTGACACTTAGAAAATTTTTCACTCTCTTTGTGCCTTCCAGGGTGCTGTGCAACCCTGCGTGTTGTGTTCCCACCGAGCAAGGGGCGCTGCTGGCGGCCATGACCAAGCGCTCGGCACCGGGCCCTTTCATTTTGTGGGGTAAATTATGCGCCCCCCATGCTCGTTCTGACTATATTTTGCGAAAGGGGGGTAAATCGTTGATGAGTACGCTGACTAGGGGGACCATTTAGCGTACTCTGGCGCACCTGAAGACCAAAGTTGGTACTGCACCCTCCCCCTGGTACCCCAGCCCCTGGTACCTAAAGAGGGAGAGGCCGAATTTTCGCTTTTTGGGGCCGACCGAGGGAACCAGCCGAGGCGGACACTTTTCGGCTCAAGAGCCGTTGGCACTTAGAAAAAATTCGCACAAGTTGGCAGGGCTACCAGGGGAAGAGGCCGAATTTTCGCTTTTGAAGGCCGACCGCGGGAACCAGCCGAGGCGGACACTTTTCGGCTCAAGAGCCGTTGGCACTTAGAAAATATTTGCCAAACTTGGCTTGACTTCCAGGAGAAGAGGCCGAATTTTCACTTTTGGTGGCCGACCTGGGGAACCAGCCGAGGCGGACACTTTTCGGCTCAAGAGCCGTTGGCACTTAGAAAATATTTGCCAAACTTGGCTTGACTTCCAGGAGAAGAGGCCGAATTTTCACTTTTGGTGGCCGTTATGGGGAACCAGCCGAGGCGGACACTTTTCGGCTCAAGAGCCGTTGGCACTTAGAAAATATTTGCCAAACATGGCTTGACTTCCAGGAGAAGAGGCCGAATTTTCACTTTTGGTGGCCGTTATGGGGAACCAGCCGAGGCGGACACTTTACGCTGGTTGAGTCGTTGGCACTTAGAAAATATTTGCCAAACTTGGCTTGACTTCCAGGAGAAGAGGCCGAATTTTCACTTTTGGTGGCCGACCTGGGGAACCAGCCGAGGCGGACACTTTACGCTGGTTGAGTCGTTGGCACTTAGAAAATATTTGCCAAACTTGGCTTGACTTCCAGGAGAAGAGGCCGAATTTTCACTTTTCATGGCCGTTATGGGGAACCAGCCGAGGCGGACACTTTACGCTGGTTGAGTCGTTGGCACTTAGAAAATATTTGCCAAACGTGGCTTGACTTCCAGGAGAAGAGGCCGAATTTTCACTTTTGGTGGCCGACCTGGGGAACCAGCCGAGGCGGACACTTTAGGCTGGTTGAGTCGTTGGCACTTAGAAAATATTTGCCAAACTTGGCTTGACTTCCAGGAGAAGAGGCCGAATTTTCACTTGTGGTACCCGACCTGGGGAACCAGCCGAGGCGGACACTTTACGGCTGTTGAGTCGTATGCACTTAGAAAATATTTGCCAAACTTGGCTTGACTTCCAGGAGAAGAGGCCGAATTTTCACTTTTGGTGGCCGACCTGGGGAACCAGCCGAGGCGGACACTTTACGCTGGTTGAGTCGTTGGCACTTAGAAAATATTTGCCAAACTTGGCTTGACTTCCAGGAGAAGAGGCCGAATTTTCACTTTTGGTGGCCGTTATGGGGAACCAGCCGAGGCGGACACTTTTCGGCTCAAGAGCCGTTGGCACTTAGAAAATATTTGCCAAACATGGCTTGACTTCCAGGAGAAGAGGCCGAATTTTCACTTTTGGTGGCCGTTATGGGGAACCAGCCGAGGCGGACACTTTACGCTGGTTGAGTCGTTGGCACTTAGAAAATATTTGCCAAACTTGGCTTGACTTCCAGGAGAAGAGGCCGAATTTTCACTTTTGGTGGCCGACCTGGGGAACCAGCCGAGGCGGACACTTTACGCTGGTTGAGTCGTTGGCACTTAGAAAATATTTGCCAAACTTGGCTTGACTTCCAGGAGAAGAGGCCGAATTTTCACTTTTGGTGGCCGTTATGGGGAACCAGCCGAGGCGGACACTTTTCGGCTCAAGAGCCGTTGGCACTTAGAAAATATTTGCCAAACAAGGCTTGACTTCCAGGAGAAGAGGCCGAATTTTCACTTTTGGTGGCCGACCTGGGGAACCAGCCGAGGCGGACACTTTACGCTGGTTGAGTCGTTGGCACTTAGAAAATATTCGCCAAACTTGGCAAGACTTCCAGGAGAAGAGGCCGAATTTTCACTTTTGGTGGCCGACCTGGGGAACCAGCCGAGGCGGACACTTTACGCTGGTTGAGTCGTTGGCACTTAGAAAATATTTGCCAAACTTGGCTTGACTTCCAGGAGAAGAGGCCGAATTTTCACTTTTCATGGCCGTTATGGGGAACCAGCCGAGGCGGACACTTTGCGCTGGTTGAGTCGTTGGCACTTAGAAAATATTTGCCAAACTTGGCTTGACTTCCAGGAGAAGAGGCCGAATTTTCACTTTTGGTGGCCGTTATGGGGAACCAGCCGAGGCGGACACTTTAGGCTGGTTGAGTCGTTGGCACTCAGAAAATATTCGCCAAACTTGGCCAGACTTCCAGGAGAAGAGGCCGAATTTTCACTTGTGGTACCCGACCTGGGGAACCAGCCGAGGCGGACACTTTAGGCTGGTTGAGTCGTTGGCACTTAGAAAATATTCGCCAAACTTGGCCAGACTTCCAGGAGAAGAGGCCGAATTTTCACTTGTGGTACCCGACCTGGGGAACCAGCCGAGGCGGACACTTTAGGCTGGTTGAGTCGTTGGCACTTAGAAAATATTTGCCAAACTTGGCTTGACTTCCAGGAGAAGAGGCCGAATTTTCACTTTTGGTGGCCGTTATGGGGAACCAGCCGAGGCGGACACTTTAGGCTGGTTGAGTCGTTGGCACTTAGAAAATATTCGCCAAACTTGGCCAGACTTCCAGGAGAAGAGGCTGAATTTTCACTTGTTCTGGCCGTTATGGGGAACCAGCCGAGGCGGACACTTTAGGCTGGTTTAGTCGTTGGCACTTAGAAAATATTCGCCAAACTTGGCCAGACTTCCAGGAGAAGAGGCCGAATTTTCACTTGTTCTGGCCGTTATGGGGAACCAGCCGAGGCGGACACATCACCCCGCAAGTGCCGTTGGCACTTTGAAAATATTCGCCAAACTTGGCCGGACTTCCAGGAGAAGAGGCCGAATTTTCGCTTTTTCTGGCCGACCTGGGGAACCAGACGAGGCGGACACATCACCCCGCAAGTGCCGTTGGCACTTTGAAAATATTCGCCAAACTTGGCCGGACTTCCAGGAGAAGAGGCCGAATTTTCGCTTTTTCTGGCCGACCTGGGGAACCAGACGAGGCGGACACATCACCCCGCAAGTGCCGTTGGCACTTTGAAAATATTCGCCAAACTTGGCCGGACTTCCAGGAGAAGAGGCCGAATTTTCGCTTTTTCTGGCCGACCTGGGGAACCAGACGAGGCGGACACATCACCCCGCAAGTGCCGTTGGCACTTTGAAAATATTCGAAACTTCCATCAAACACACATCGGCTTTTTCGCCGTCGCTGTCCGGCCTGGGCACCATCGTGGCTCGGACAGTTCGTGTGCCAGCTTCCGTTGGCACTTAGAACATTTTTCAAAATAAAAATAAACAGTCCTGCACATACGTGCCGACTATATTTTGCGAAAGGGGAGTAAACCGATGAGTACACTAACTAGGGGGACCAACAGACCGTAGTGGTCTCCCCTGGTACCTAAATGCATACCCCTGGTACCTCAGCGACTACCCCTGGTACCTAAATGCGTACCCCTGGTACCTCAGAGAGGCCGAATTTTCACATTCCGTGGCCGAACTAGGGAACCGGACGAGGCGGACACTTTTCCGGGAGAGACCCGATGGCACTTAGAAAATATTCGCTCAAGTTGGCAGGACTTCCAGAGCAAGAGGCCGAATTTTCACATTATGTGGCCGAACTAGGGAACCGGACGAGTCGGACACTTTTCCGGGAGAGACCCGATGGCACTTAGAAAATATTCGCTCAAGTTGGCAGGACTTCCAGAGCAAGAGGCCGAATTTTCACTTTTTCTGGCCGACTCGGGGAACCAGCCGAGTCGGACGCTTTTCCGGGCAAGACCCGATGGCACTTAGAAAATATTCGCTCAAGTTGGCAGGACTTCCAGGCGAAGAGGCCGAATTTTCACTTTTTCTGGTCGACTCGGGGAACCAGCCGAGTCGGACACTTTTCCGGGCAAGACCCGATGGCACTTAGAAAATATTCGCTCAAGTTGGCAGGACTTCCAGGCGAAGAGGCCGAATTTTCACTTTTTCTGGTCGACTCGGGGAACCAGCCGAGTCGGACACTTTTCCGGGCAAGACCCGATGGCACTTAGAAAATATTCGCTCAAGTTGGCAGGACTTCCAGAGCAAGAGGCCGAATTTTCACATTATGTGGCCGAACCGGGGAACCAGCCGAGTCGGACACTTTTCCGGGCAAGACCCGATGGCACTTAGAAAATTTTCGCTCAAGTTGGCAGGACTTCCAGAGCAAGAGGCCGAATTTTCACATTATGTGGCCGAACTAGGGAACCAGCCGAGTCGGACACTTTTCCGGGCAAGACCCGATGGCACTTAGAAAATTTTCGCTCAAGTTGGCAGGACTTCCAGAGCAAGAGGCCGAATTTTCGCTCGTTCGGGCCGACTCGGGGAACCAGCCGAGTCGGACACTTTTCCGGGCAAGACCCGATGGCACTTAGAAAATATTCGCTCAAGTTGGCAGGACTTCCAGAGCGAGAGGCCGAATTTTCGCTCGTTCGGGCCGACTCGGGGAACCAGCCGAGTCGGACACTTTTCCGGGCAAGACCCGATGGCACTTAGAAAATATTCGCTCAAGTTGGCAGGACTTCCAGAGCAAGAGGCCGAATTTTCGCTCGTTCGGGCCGACTCGGGGAACCAGCCGAGTCGGACACTTTTCCGGGCAAGACCCGATGGCACTTAGAAAATATTCGCTCAAGTTGGCAGGACTTCCAGAGCAAGAGGCCGAATTTTCACTCGGTCGGGCCGACTCGGGGAACCAGCCGAGTCGGACACGTTACGGCCGAACACCCGTTGGCACTTAGAAAATATTCGCTCAAGTTGGCAGGACTTCCAGGCGAAGAGGCTGAATTTTCGCTCGTTCGGGCCGACTCGGGGAACCAGCCGAGTCGGACACATTACGGCCGAACACCCGTTGGCACTTAGAAAATATTCGCCAAAGTCGGCCGGACTTCCAGGCGAAGAGGCTGAATTTTCGCTCGTTCGGGCCGACTCGGGGAACCAGCCGAGTCGGACACATTTCGGCGTAACACCCGTTGGCACTTAGAAAATATTCGCCAAAGTTCGTTGGACCTCCAGGCGAAGAGGCCGAATTTTCGCTCGTTCGGGCCGACTCGGGGAACCAGCCGAGTCGGACACTTTTCCGGGCAAGACCCGATGGCACTTAGAAAATATTCGCTCAAGTTGGCAGGACTTCCAGAGCGAGAGGCCGAATTTTCGCTCGTTCGGGCCGACTCGGGGAACCAGCCGAGTCGGACACTTTTCCGGGCAAGACCCGATGGCACTTAGAAAATATTCGCTCAAGTTGGCAGGACTTCCAGAGCAAGAGGCCGAATTTTCGCTCGTTCGGGCCGACTCGGGGAACCAGCCGAGTCGGACACTTTTCCGGGCAAGACCCGATGGCACTTAGAAAATATTCGCTCAAGTTGGCAGGACTTCCAGAGCAAGAGGCCGAATTTTCACTCGGTCGGGCCGACTCGGGGAACCAGCCGAGTCGGACACGTTACGGCCGAACACCCGTTGGCACTTAGAAAATATTCGCTCAAGTTGGCAGGACTTCCAGGCGAAGAGGCTGAATTTTCGCTCGTTCGGGCCGACTCGGGGAACCAGCCGAGTCGGACACATTACGGCCGAACACCCGTTGGCACTTAGAAAATATTCGCCAAAGTCGGCCGGACTTCCAGGCGAAGAGGCTGAATTTTCGCTCGTTCGGGCCGACTCGGGGAACCAGCCGAGTCGGACACATTTCGGCGTAACACCCGTTGGCACTTAGAAAATATTCGCCAAAGTTCGTTGGACCTCCAGGCGAAGAGGCCGAATTTTCGCTCGTTCGGGCCGACTCGGGGAACCAGCCGAGTCGGACACATTACGGCCGAACACCCGTTGGCACTTAGAAAATATTCGCCAAAGTTCGTCGGACTTCCAGGCGAAGAGGCCGAATTTTCGCTCGTTCGGGCCGACTCGGGGAACCAGCCGAGTCGGACACATTTCGGCGCAACACCCGTTGGCACTTAGAAAATATTCGCCAAAGTTCGTTGGACCTCCAGGCGAAGAGGCCGAATTTTCGCTCGTTCGGGCCGACTCGGGGAACCAGCCGAGTCGGACACATTACGGCCGAACACCCGTTGGCACTTAGAAAATATTCGCCAAAGTTCGTCGGACTTCCAGGCGAAGAGGCCGAATTTTCGCTCGTTCGGGCCGACTCGGGGAACCAGCCGAGTCGGACACATTTCGGCGCAACACCCGTTGGCACTTAGAAAATATTCGCCCAAGTCGGCCGGACTTCCAGGCGAAGAGGCCGAATTTTCACTTTTTCTGGCCGACCGGAGGAACCAGCCGCGTCGGACACATTACGGTGTAACACCCGTTGGCACTTAGAAAATATTCGCCAAAGTTCGTCGGACCTCCAGAGCGAGAGGCCGAATTTTCACTTTTTCTGGCCGACCGGAGAACCAGCCGAGGCGGACACATCACGCCGCTTTTGCCGTTGGCATATTCGAAACTTCCAGAAGCGGCTTTTTCGCCGTCGCTGTCCGGCCTGGGCACCATCGTGGCTCGGACACGTCGTGTGCCAGCGTCCGCTGGCACTTAGAAAATTTTTCAAAATAAAAATAAACAGTCCTGCACATACGTGCCCACTATATTTTGCGAAAGGGGAGTAAACCGTCGATGAGTACGCTGACTAGTGGGACCAACCATCGCGCTCTGGCGCACCTGAAGACCAAAGTTGGTACTGCACCCTACCCCTGGTACCCAAACGGGGTAGAGGCCGATTTTTCGCATTTGGCGGCCGACCTAGGGAACCAGAAGAGGCGGACACTTTTCCGAGCAAGTGCCGATGGCACTTCCAGAGCGAGAGGCCGAATAATCGTAATTTGTGGCCGACTTGGGAACCAGCGAAGGCGGATAGGAAGTGGAGTGGGTCCCGCCGGCTGGTCCGCGGGCCAATTGCGGTCCCGCGAGTTAGCGATCGCGGTCCGGAATTCTAGCCGACTTGGGAACCAGCGAAGGCGGATTGGAAGTGGAGTGGGTCCCGCCGGCTGGTCCGCGGGCCAATTGCGGTCCCGCGAGTTAGCGATCGCGGTCCGGAATTCTAGCCGACTTGGGAACCAGCGAAGGCGGATAGGAAGTGGAGTGGGTCCCGCCGGCTGGTCCGCGGGCCAATTGCGGTCCCGCGAGTTAGCGATCGCGGTCCGGAATTCTAGCCGACTTGGGAACCAGCGAAGGCGGATGGGTGGTCACCGAGGTCCCGCCGGCTGGTCCGCGGGCCATTTAGGGTCCCGCGTATTACCGATCGCGGTCCGGAATTCTAGCCGACTTGGGAACCAGCGAAGGCGGATAGGAAGTCAAGTGGGTCCCGCCGGCTGGTCCGCGGGCCATTTAGGGTCCCGCGAGTTAGCGATCGCGGTCCGGAATTCTAGCCGGCCGGGGACCACCGCGAGGCGGATGGGTGCTCACCGAGGTCCCGCCGGCTGGTCCGCGGGCCATTTAGGGTCCCGCGAGTTAGCGATCGCGGTCCGGAATTCTAGCCGGCCGGGGACCACCGCGAGGCGGATGGGTGGTCACCGAGGTCCCGCCGGCTGGTCCGCGGGCCATTTAGGGTCCCGCGAGTTACCGATCGCGGTCCGGAATTCTAGCCGGCCGGGGACCACCGCGAGGCGGATGGGTGGTCACCGAGGTCCCGCCGGCTGGTCCGCGGGCCATTTAGGGTCCCGCGAATTACCGATCGCGGTCCGGAATTCTAGCCGGCCAGGGACCACCGCGAGGCGGATGGGTCTTCACCGAGGTCCCGCCGGCTGGTCCGCGGGCCATTTAGGGTCCCGCGAGTTAGCGATCGCGGTCCGGAATTCTAGCCGACTTGGGAACCAGCGAAGGCGGATAGGAAGTGGAGTGGGTCCCGCCGGCTGGTCCGCGGGCCATTTAGGGTCCCGCGAGTTAGCGATCGCGGTCCGGAATTCTACCCGGCCGGGGACCACCGCGAGGCGAATGGGTCTTCACCGAGGTCCCGCCGGCTGGTCCGCGGGCCATTTAGGGTCCCGCGAGTTAGCGATCGCGGCCCGGAATTCTAGCCGGCCGGGGACCACCGCGAGGCGGATGGGTCTTCACCGAGGTCCCGCCGGCTGGTCCGCGGGCCATTTAGGGTCCCGCGAGTTAGCGATCGCGGTCCGGAATTCTAGCCGGCCGGGGACCACCGCGAGGCGGATGGGTCTTCACCGAGGTCCCGCCGGCTGGTCCGCGGGCCATTTAGGGTCCCGCGAGTTACCGATCGCGGTCCGGAATTCTAGCCGGCCGGGAACCACCGCGAGGCGGATGGGTGCTCACCGAGGTCCCGCCGGCTGGTCCGCGGGCCAATTGCGGTCCCGCGAGTTAGCGATCGCGGCCCGGAATTCTACCCGGCCGGGGACCACCGCGAGGCGGATGGGTCTTCACCGAGGTCCCGCCGGCTGGTCCGCGGGCCATTTAGGGTCCCGCGAGTTAGCGATCGCGGTCCGGAATTCTAGCCGGCCGGGGACCACCGCGAGGCGGATGGGTCTTCACCGAGGTCCCGCCGGCTGGTCCGCGGGCCATTTAGGGTCCCGCGAGTTACCGATCGCGGTCCGGAATTCTAGCCGGCCGGGAACCACCGCGAGGCGGATGGGTGCTCACCGAGGTCCCGCCGGCTGGTCCGCGGGCCAATTGCGGTCCCGCGAGTTAGCGATCGCGGCCCGGAATTCTACCCAGCCGGGGACCACCGCGAGGCGGATAGGTCTTCACCGAGGTCCCGCCGGCTGGTCCGCGGGCCATTTAGGGTCCCGCGAGTTAGCGGTCGCGGTCCGGAATTCTGGCCGACTTGGGAACCAGCGAAGGCGGATGGGTCTTCACCGAGGTCCCGCCGGCTGGTCCGCGGGCCATTTAGGGTCCCGCGAGTTAGCGATCGCGGTCCGGAATTCTAGCCGGCCGGGGACCACCGCGAGGCGGATGGGTGCTCACCGAGGTCCCGCCGGCTGGTCCGCGGGCCATTTAGGGTCCCGCGAGTTACCGATCGCGGTCCGGAATTCTACCCGGCCGGGAACCACCGCGAGGCGGATGGGTGCTCACCGAGGTCCCGCCGGCTGGTCCGCGGGCCAATTGCGGTCCCGCGAGTTAGCGATCGCGGCCCGGAATTCTACCCGGCCGGGGACCACCGCGAGGCGGATGGGTCTTCACCGAGGTCCCGCCGGCTGGTCCGCGGGCCATTTAGGGTCCCGCGAGTTAGCGATCGCGGTCCGGAATTCTAGCCGGCCGAGGACCACCGCGAGGCGGATGGGTCTTCACCGAGGTCCCGCCGGCTGGTCCGCGGGCCATTTAGGGTCCCGCGAGTTAGCGGTCGCGGTCCGGAATTCTACCCGGCCGGGGACCACCGCGAGGCGGATGGGTCTTCACCGAGGTCCCGCCGGCTGGTCCGCGGGCCATTTAGGGTCCCGCGAGGTACCGATCGCGGTCCGGAATTCTACCCGGCCAGGGACCACCGCGAGGCGGATGGGTCTTCACCGAGGTCCCGCCGGCTGGTCCGCGGGCCATTTAGGGTCCCGCGAGGTACCGATCGCGGTCCGGAACTCTAGCCGGCCGGGGACCACCGCGAGGCGGATGGGTCTTCACCGAGGTCCCGCCGGCTGGTCCGCGGGCCATTTAGGGTCAAATCATATCAAAATGTCATTCTCCGGGTGCGTTCCTCCTCGCTTCGTAAGCCGAACGAGGCTTCCAGAGCCCCGGTTAAGCGTTTTACGCGGCCCGCCGAGCCTCCACAGCACCTCCAGCCGGTTCTCATGAGGCTTTCCTCCTAACTCTTGACGCCCGAGGAGGCTTCCAGAGCCTCGGCTAAGTGTTTTACGCGGCCCGCTGGACTTCCACAGCACCTCCAGCCGGTTCTTATGATGATTTCCTCCTCACTCTTGACGCCCGAGGAGGCTTCCAGCGCCCCGGCTAAGCGTTTTACGCGGCCCGCTGAGCTTCCAGAGCACCTCCAGCCGGTTCCACGGGTGCTTTCCTCCTCACTCTTGAAGCCCGAGGAGGCTTCCAGAGCCTCGGCTAAGCGTTTTACGCGGCCCGCTGAGCTTCCACAGCACCTCCAGCCGGTTCTCATGATGCATTCCTCCTCACTCTTTAAGCCGAACGAGGCTTCCAGAGCCTCGGCTAAGCGTTTTACGCGGCCCGCTGGACTTCCACAGCACCCCCAGCCGGTTCCTATGATGCTTTCCTCCTAACTCTTGACGCCCGAGGAGGCTTCGAGCACCCCGGCTAAGCGTTTTACGCGGCCCGCCGAGCTTCCACAGCACCTCCAGCCGGTTCTCATGAGGCTTTCCTCCTAACTCTTGACGCCCGAGGAGGCTTCCAGAGCCTCGGCTAAGCGTTTTACGCAGCCCACTGAGCTTCCACAGCACCTCCAGCCGGTTCCCCCAGTACTTTCCTCCTCACTCTTTAAGCCGAACGAGGCTTCCAGAGCCCCGGCTAAGCGTTTTACGCGGCCCGCTGGACTTCCAGAGCACCCCCAGCCGGCCCTCACAATGCTTTCCTCCTAACTCTTGACGCCCGAGGAGGCTTCCAGAGCCCCGGCTAAACGTTTTACGCGGTCCGCTGAACTTCCAGAGCACCTCCAGCCGGTTCCCCGGCTGCTTTCCTCCTCGCTTTATAAGCCGAACGAGGCTTCCAGAGCCCCGGCTAAGCGTTTTACGCGGCCCGCTGAACTTCCCCAGCACCTCCAGCCGGTTCTCATGATGCTTTCCTCCTAACTCTTGACGCCCGAGGAGGCTTCCAGAGCCTCGGCTAAGCGTTTTACGCGGCCCGCCGAACTTCCACAGCACCTCCAGCCGGTTCTCATGATGCATTCCTCCTCACTCTTTTAGCCGAACGAGGCTTCCAGAGCCCCGGCTAAGCGTTTTACGCGGCCCGCGGGACTTCCAGAGCACCTCCAGCCGGTTCCACGGGTGCTTTCCTCCTACCTCTTGACGCCCGAGGAGGCTTCCAGAGCCCCGGCTAAGCGTTTTACGCGGCCCGCTGGACTTCCACAGCACCTCCAGCCGGTTCCCATGATGCATTCCTCTTCACTCTTTAAGCCGAACGAGGCTTCCAGAGCCTCGGCTAAGCGTTTTACGCGGCCCGCTGAGCTTCCACCGCACCTCCAGCCGGTTCCCCGGGTGCTTTCCTCCTAACTCTTGACGCCCGAGGAGGCTTCCAGAGCCCCGGCTAAGCGTCCTCCGCGTCCCGCTGATCTTCCCGGAGCTTGTAACGGGGAAATACCTCCCTCTAGCGGACACGGCGGGTAAATACGCCACCTCTCGCACTTAGCGCACACACCCGTTGCTGCGCGTCCGGTGGCACTTTGAGCGGCCAAACGGCGGGAGTAACTGTCACTCTCTTAAGGTAGGCTCACTTGAGATTTTTTTAACCGTCCGCGGAGGCGAGCGGGACCACCGGGACAGCCGGGAGGCCGTGCGCGCGGGCCAAGTGGCCGAAAATAGCTCCAGGCCGACCGGATCGGCTAGTTGTAAGCACCGCGGATGAGATCGCGGAGCATTATTCGACTTCCAGCGGCCGGTGCGCTTACGCACGCCGCCCGGAACCTCCGGGAGGCCGTGCGCATGCGCAAGTGGCCGAAAATAGCTCCTAGCCGACCGGATCGGCTGTTTGTGAGCACCGCGGATGACATCGCGGAGCTTCATTCGACTTCCAGCGGCCGGTGCGCTCGCGCACTCCACCCGGCACCTCCGGGAGGCCGTGCGCGCGCGCCAAGTGGCCGAAAATAGCTCCAAGACGACCGGATCGGCTGTTTACAAGCACCGCGGATGAGATCGCGGAGCTTTATGCGACTTCCAGCGGCCGGTTCGCTCGCGCACTCCACCCGGCACCTCCGGGAGGCCGTGCGCGCGCGCCAAGTGGCCCAAAATAGCTCCAGCCCAGCGGATCTGCACTCCGCGGATGAGATCGCGGAGCTTTATGCGACTTCCAGCGGCCGGCGCGCACGACGAGCAGACCCGGTGACGGTCCAGCTCCACCCGGTACCTCGCACGGCCCGCTTCTCCCCCCCGCGCGGACTTCCGAGCGCTCGGGGAGACGTTCGGAAGCCGCCGGTGCCGTTGGAGCGGGGAAATACCTCCCTCCAGCGGACACGGCGAGTAAATACACCTTCGGCCAAACGGCGGGAGTAACTATGACTCTCTTAAGGTAGCGGCACTCGACATCTTTTTCGCGGTTCGTGGAGGACCCGGCCGGTTCTCGGGGGTGCTTTTTCTCCTAACTCTCGACGCCCGAGGAGGCTTCCAGAGCCCCGGCTAAGCGTTTTACGCGGCCCGCTGAGCTTCCACAGCACCTCCAGCCGGTTCCCCGGGTGCTTTCCTCCTAACTCTTGACGCCCGAGGAGGCTTCCAGAGCCCCGGCTAAGCGTTTTACGCAGCCCGCTGAGCTTCCACAGCACCTCCAGCCGGTTCCCCGGGTGCTTTCCTCCTCACTGTTTAAGCCGAACGAGGCTTCCAGAGCCCCGGCTAAGCGTTTTACGCGGCCCGCTGAACTTCCACCGCACCTCCAGCCGGTTCCCCGGGTGCTTTCCTCCTCACTCTTGACGCCCGAGGAGGCTTCCAGAGCCCCGGCTAAGCGTTTTACGCGGCCCGCTGAGCTTCCAGAGCACCTCCAGCCGGTTCCCCGGGTGCATTCCTCCTCACTCTTGACGCCCGAGGAGGCTTCCAGCGCCCCGGCTTAGCGTTCTCCGCGTCCCGCTGATCTCCCCGGAGCTTGTAACGGGGAAATACCTCCCTCTAGCGGACACGGCGGGTAAATACGCCACCTCTCGCACTTAGCGCACACACCCGTTGCTCCGCGTCCGATGACACTCTGAGCGGCCAAACGGCGGGAGTAACAGTCACTCTCTTAAGGTAGGCTCACTTGAGATTTTTTTAACCGTCCGCGGAGGCGACCGGGACCACCGGGACAGCCGGGAGGCCGTGCGCGCGGGCCAAGTGGCCGAAAATAGCTCCAGCCCAGCGGATCTGCACTTTACAAGCTCCGCGGATGAGATCGCGGAGCATTATTCGACTTCCAGCGGCCGGTGCGCTTACGCACGCCGCCCGGAACCTCCGGGAGGCCGTGCGCATGCGCAAGTGGCCGAAAATAGCTCCAGGCCGACCGGATCGGCTAGTTGTAAGCACCGCGGATGAGATCGCGGAGCATTATTCGACTTCCAGCGGCCGGTGCGCTTACGCACGCCGCCCGGAACCTCCGGGAGGCCGTGCGCATGCGCAAGTGGCCGAAAATAGCTCCAAGCCCAGCGGATCGGCTGTTTGCAAGCACCGCGGATGAGATCGCGGAGCTTTATTCGACTTCCAGCGGCCGGTGCGCTCGCGCACTCCACCCGGCACCTCCGGGAGGCCGTGCGCGCGCACCAAGTGGCCCAAAATAGCTCCAGCCCAGCGGATCTGCACTTTACAAGCTCCGCGGATGAGATCGCGGAGCTTCATTCGACTTCCAGGGGCCGGTGCGCTCGCGCACTCCACCCGGCACCATCCGGGAGACCGTGCGCGCGCGCCAAGTGGCCCAAAATAGCTCCAGCC
Source organism: Syngnathus floridae (assembly GCF_059516105.1). Lineage (NCBI taxonomy): Eukaryota > Metazoa > Chordata > Actinopteri > Syngnathiformes > Syngnathidae > Syngnathus > Syngnathus floridae. Next base: position 745,022 of record NW_028284059.1, read on the forward strand.
CAGCGGATCGGCTGTTTACAAGCACCGCGGATGAGATTGCGGAGCTTTATTCGACTTCCAGCGGCCGGTGCGCTCGCGCACTCCACCCGGCACCTCCGGGAGGCCGTGCGCGCGCGCCAAGTGGCCCAAAATAGCTCCAGCCCAGCGGATCTGCACTCCGCGGATGAGATCGCGGAGCTTTGTTCGACTTCCAGCGGCCGGCGCGCACGACGAGCGGACCCGGTGACGGTCCAGCTCCACCCGGTACCTCGCACGGCCCGCTTCTCCCCCCCGCGCGGACTTCCGAGCGCTCGGGGAGACGTTCGGAAGCCGCCGGTGACGTTGGAGCGGGGAAATACCTCCCTCCAGCGGACACGGCGAGTAAATACACCTTCGGCCAAACGGCGGGAGTAACTATGACTCTCTTAAGGTAGCGGCACTCGACATCTTTTTCGCGGTTCGTGGAGGACCCGGCCGGTTCTCGGGGGTGCTTTTTCTCCTAACTCTTGACCCCCGAGAAGGCTTCCAGAGCCCCGGCTAAGCGTTTTACGCGGCCCGCTGAACTTCCAGAGCACCTCCAGCCGGTTCCCCGGGTGCTTTCCGCCTCACTTTCTAAGCCGCCCGAGGCTTCCAGAGCCCCGGCTAAGCGTTCTCCACGTCCCGCTGATCTTCCCGGAGCTTGTAACGGGGAAATACCTCCCTCTAGCGGACACGGCGGGTAAATACGCCACCTCTCGCACTTAGCGCACACTCGCGTTGCTGCGCGTCCGGTGGCACTTTGAGCGGCCAAACGGCGGGAGTAACTGTCACTCTCTTATGGTAGGCTCACTTGAGATTTTTTTAACCGTCCGCGGAGGCGACCGGGACCACCGGGACAGCCGGGAGGCCGTGCGCGCGGGCCAAGTGGCCGAAAATAGCTCCAGGCCGACCGGATCGGCTAGTTGTAAGCACCGCGGAGGAGATCGCGGAGCATTATTCGACTTCCAGCGGCCGGTGCGCTTACGCACGCCGCCCGGAACCTCCGGGAGGCCGTGCGCATGCGCAAGTGGCCGAAAATAGCTCCTAGCCGACCGGATCTGCACTTTACAAGCTCCGCGGATGAGATCGCGGAGCTTTATCCGACTTCCAGCGGCCGGTGCGCTCGCGCACTCCACCCGGCACCTCCGGGAGGCCGTGCGCGCGCGCCAAGTGGCCCAAAATAGCTCCAGCCCAGCGGATCTGCACTCCGCGGATGAGATCGCGGAGCTTTTTTCGACTTCCAGCGGCCGGCGCGCACGACGAGCGGACCCGGTGACGGTCCAGCTCCACCCGGTACCTCGCACGGCCCGCTTCTCCCCCCCGCGCGGACTTCCGAGCGCTCGGGGAGACGTTCGGAAGCCGCCGGTGACGTTGGAGCGGGGAAATACCTCCCTCCAGCGGACACGGCGAGTAAATACACCTTCGGCCAAACGGCGGGAGTAACTATGACTCTCTTAAGGTAGCGGCACTCGACATCTTTTTCGCGGTTCGTGGAGGACCCGGCCGGTTCTCGGGGGTGCTTTTTCTCCTAACTCTTGACCCCCGAGGAGGCTTCCAGAGCCCCGGCTAAGCGTTTTACGCGGCCCGCTGAGCTTCCACAGCACCTCCAGCCGGTTCCACGGGTGCTTTCCTCCTCACTCTTGACGCCCGAGGAGACTTCCAGAGCCTCGGCTAAGCGTTTTACGCGGCCCGCTGAGCTTCCACAGCACCTCCAGCCGGTTCTCATCAGGCTTTCCTCCTAACTCTTGACGCCCGAGGAGGCTTCCAGAGCCCCGGCTAAGCGTTTTACGCGGCCCGCTGAGCTTCCACCGCACCTCCAGCCGGTTCCACGGCTGCTTTCCTCCTCACTGTTTAAGCCGAACGAGGCTTCCAGAGCCCCGGCTAAGCGTTTTGCGCGGCCCGCTGAACTTCCAGAGCACCTCCAGCCGGTTCTGATGATGCTTTCCTCCTCACTCTTGACGCCCGAGGAGGCTTCCAGAGCCTCGGCTAAGCGTTTTACGCGGCCCGCTGAGCTTCCGGAGCACCTCCAGCCGGTTCCACGGGTGCTTCCCTCCTCACTCATGACGCCCGAGGAGGCTTCCAGAGCCTCGGCTAAGCATTTTACGCGGCCCGCTGAGCTTCCACCGCACCTCCAGCCGGATCTCATGAGGCTTTCCTCCTAACTCTTGACGCCCGAGGAGGCTTCCAGAGCCCCGGCTAAGCGTTCTCCGCGTCCCGGTGATCTTCCCGGAGGTCGTAACGGGGAAATACCTCCCTCCAGCGGACACGGAGAGAAATTACACCGCCTCTCGCACACAGGCGGGTAAACGGCGGGAGTAACTATGACTCTCTTAAGGTAGCCTGACTTGACATCTCTTTAACGGTTCGTGGATAAATACATGATATATACTACATATGATCGCATTTACAGCCAAATAATACAAAATGAGCATTCGGTTATAAACATTGTATTCATAATGTTTATAGGTGATGTTAATATTTATATGTTTAATGTTAATAGGTGATGTTAATATTTATATATTTAATGTTTATAGGGGATGTTAATATTTATATATTTATTTTGTACATCATGTTATGGTTATACGACACTCGCTATAGGATCATGATGTGATCATATCGGCGGAAGTCGGCCCGGGCTCCGGGTGAAGAGGCCGAATTCTCGCCACTCGCGGCCGACCGGGGAACCAGCAGAGGCGGACGCTTCGCGGCGCGAGAGCCCTTGGCACTTAGAAAAATTTTGGCAAAAGTCGCTCCGCGCTCCAGGTGAAGAGGCCGAATTCTCGCCACTCGCGGCCGACCGGGGAACCAGCAGAGGCGGACGCATCGCGGCGCGAGAGCCCTTGGCACTTAGAAACATTTTGGCAAAAGTCGCTCCGCGCTCCAGGTGAAGAGGCCGAATTCTCGCCACTCGTGGCCGACCGGGGAACCAGCAGAGGCGGACGCATCGCGGCGCAAGAGCCCTTGGCACTTAGAAAAAAATTGGCAAAAGTCGCTCCGCGCTCCAGGTGAAGAGGCCGAATTCTCGCCACTCGTGGCCGACTGGGGAACCAGCAGAGGCGGACGCATCGCGGCGCGAGAGCCCTTGGCACTTAGAAAAATTTTGGCAAAAGTCGCTCCGCGCTCCAGGTGAAGAGGCCGAATTCTCGCCACTCGTGGCCGACCGGGGAACCAGCAGAGGCGGACGCATCGCGGCGCAAGAGCCCTTGGCACTTAGAAAAAATTGAGCAAAAGTCGGTCCGGGTGAAGAGGCCGAATTCTCGCCACTCGTGGCCGACCGGGGAACCAGCAGAGGCGGACGCATCGCGGCGCAAGAGCCCTTGGCACTTAGAAAAAATTGAGCAAAAGTCGCTCCGGGTGAAGAGGCCGAATTCTCGCCACTCGCGGCCGACCGGGGAACCAGCGAAGGCGGGTAAGCTTTCAAGAGAGCCCCGCCGGCTGGTCCGCGGGCCGAACGTGGTCCCGTAACGTACCCACAGCGGACGCCGACCCACGCCCGGTAAGAACCACCGAGAAGCGGACACGCTCTCCGACGAGCCCCGCCGGCCGGTCCGCGGCGGGAAATGCGCCCTCTGGCGGACACGCCGTTGTAAATGAATGGGCTTTGGCACTTAGTGCATTTTCGCTGAAGTTGAGCCGCGCTCCGGGCGAAGAGGCCGAATTCTCGCTACTCGCGGCCGACCAGGGAACCAGCGAAGGCGGGTAAGCTCTCAAGAGAGCCCCGCCGGCTGGTCCGCGGGCCGAACGTGGTCCCGTAACGTACCCACAGCGGACGCCGACCCACGCCCGGCAAGGACCACCCAGAGGCGGACACGCTCTCCGACGAGCCCCGCCGGCCGGTCCGCGGCGGGAAACGCGCCCTCTGGCGGACACGCCGTTGTAAATGAATGGGCTTTGGCACTTAGTGCATTTTCGCTGAAGTCGCTCCGCGCTCCGGGCGAAGAGGCCGAATTCTCGCTACTCGTGGCCGACCAGGGAACCAGCGAAGGCGGATAAGCTTTCAAGAGAGCCCCGCCGGCTGGTCCGCGGGCCGAACGTGGTCCCGTAACGTACCCACAGCGGACGCCGACCCACGCCCGGTAAGAACCACCGAGAGGCGGACACGCTCTCCGACGAGCCCCGCCGGCCGGTCCGCGGCGGGAAATGCGCCCTCTGGCGGACACGCCGTTGTAAATGAATGGGCTTTGGCACTTAGTGCATTTTCGCTGAAGTTGAGCCGCGCTCCGGGCGAAGAGGCCGAATTCTCGCTACTCGCGGCCGACCAGGGAACCAGCGAAGGCGGGTAAGCTCTCAAGAGAGCCCCGCCGGCTGGTCCGCGGGCCGAACGTGGTCCCGTAACGTACCCACAGCGGACGCCGACCCACGCCCGGCAAGGACCACCCAGAGGCGGACACGCTCTCCGACGAGCCCCGCCGGCCGGTCCGCGGCGGGAAACGCGCCCTCTGGCGGACACGCCGTTGTAAATGAATGGGCTTTGGCACTTAGTGCATTTTCGCTGAAGTCGCTCCGCGCTCCGGGCGAAGAGGCCGAATTCTCGCTACTCGTGGCCGACCAGGGAACCAGCGAAGGCGGATAAGCTTTCAAGAGAGCCCCGCCGGCTGGTCCGCGGGCCGAACGTGGTCCCGTAACGTACCCACAGCGGACGCCGACCCACGCCCGGTAAGAACCACCGAGAGGCGGACACGCTCTCCGACGAGCCCCGCCGGCCGGTCCGCGGCGGGAAATGCGCCCTCTGGCGGACACGCCGTTGTAAATGAATGGGCTTTGGCACTTAGTGCATTTTCGCTGAAGTTGAGCCGCGCTCCGGGCGAAGAGGCCGAATTCTCGCTACTCGCGGCCGACCAGGGAACCAGCGAAGGCGGGTAAGCTCTCAAGAGAGCCCCGCCGGCTGGTCCGCGGGCCGAACGTGGTCCCGTAACGTACCCACAGCGGACGCCGACCCACGCCCGGCAAGGACCACCCAGAGGCGGACACGCTCTCCGACG
>NW_028284059.1:755000-757500 GCF_059516105.1 Syngnathus floridae
GTCCGGGTCTACCCCTCGCTCGGAACTCCCGGGTAGGGTACACACCAGCTCTCAGTGCGAGTGCTACCAGATAGTGTCTCTGACGAAACCTCACAGCCAGAGGATCCGCGAGCCACGTGTTACTGATAGTATCGTTACGGAACTGGTCCACGCCCACACCCTGGACACGCAAGTCGCTCCAAGCCAGATTTTCGGCATGCCGCCAGTCCGGGAGAACCGGCATGCTCGCAACAACAGCCGGGACGGCGCCCCCTGTGCCAAGTTTTGGCACACCGCCCGGATCTCCGCCCGCAGTGGTCCACAATTTCAACCAGGCAGGTTTTTGCACTGCCTCAATAGCCAGGGACCTCAACCACCAATCCTTTGACCAACAGAGTTTCCAGGTACGCCTAACCTGTGTTCTGGGAACAGTAACGGATAGCTTTTGGAGGCCCAGCCCGCCATCGCGAGCGCGTGAGTAGATGATCCCCCCCGCCGTGGACGGGTCGAGGCGCAACCACCTTTTCACAGCCATCCGCACTGTCCCGTCGAGCCACTTGAGCTTGGTCACCGACACCATACCTACGTCGGCCCTGAAAGCCACTCTCGGGAGTAAGAATGAGTTGCACAGCATGACTTTCTGTGACGGCTTCAGTGCCGCCTTCGAGATCCTCCCAAGCCACGTGCACACCTGTTCCTCCAGACCCTGAGAGACAATTCCCTGCCACGGCACTATATCAGCTCCCAGGTAACGAACAGATTCACTCGAACTGACTATGTGTAACTGCTGCCCACATAGCGTCCAAGCTACATCATTGTCACCCTTTGAACCCATCCAGATACCGTGGCACTTCCGAGGCTGGACAGCCAGTCCCGAAAGCCGGCAAAAATCCTCCAGGATCCCCAAATTCCGTCTCATTCCCTCCTCCGAGCCACTCAACAGGACTAGATCGTCGGCAAATGCCAGTGTGGCGATTCGGCGGTCGCCCCAAACGTAGTGGCCCCCTTTGCGTTCGAGGCTATGGATGAGAGGGTCCATAGCAAGGTTGAAGAGCAGTGGGGACATTGGGTCGCCTTGCTTCACACCAACCTTCAGGGCGATGGGCTCGGAGTAGGCGTCTCCGCAGCCCACTCTGGTCGAGCAGCCTACATAAGAGTTGCGGATTAACTCTATAACACGTCTGTCCACGCCCAAGTTTCCCAATACATATAGGACATGATCATGAGAAACCGAGTCGAAGGCCTTCGCAAAGTCAATGAACACGACTGCCAGTGGTACGCCAGCCGACCTCGAGTGCCCCATGATCCGGTGAAGGATCAAGAGGTTTTCCGCGCAACCACTCGCGCCGGCGACGAAACCACGCTGCCGGGGGCTAACAGGACAGGCTCGAGTCAACCTCATCGCTATTATCCGCCCAAACAACCTCAATACGACTGACCCTATAGTCACAGGCCTCCAGCCTGATACAGTACCCAGCTCGTCAGGGTCAGCCGATTTGGGTAGCAACCGGGTCTTGCACTCCTTGAAGACCTGGGGAACAACTCCACGCACCATCCATGTCGTAAACAGCCTCGCCAGCTTCAGTCCATCCGGGTCCCAGTCAAGAAGAGCCCGCTTCCTGATCCCATCTGGGCCCGGCGCTGATCGAATGCCCAACTTAGCTAGGTTTGACACCACTTCGGGCCCCAGGATTGGGTGATAGAATGGTTCATTATCGGCGGTTAGTCTCACCGCGAAGCCAGGCAGTCCATGGAACGGCTTAACCGTCTCCCACTTCTCCTTGAAGTGCTCATACACCAGCTCAATCGGCAACTCACACCTTAGGGGCGTCAGACCATCTAAGATCCGCCGTGCCAGCCCCTTTCTCGCCTCGGAATAGCCGTGTTGCTGATGATAAAACACAGTCTTCTTCTGAGCGAGGCGCCTCGCCCAACCTTTCAAAGCCTGGCCTCGACGTCGAGACCCCGTCGACGTTGCTGGCCACACTACCATGCCACCCAGAGCCCTCATGAGATCAGAAGCAGAAGACTCGATCAGTTCAGGCTCCTGACCTGCTTCCCTAACTAAGCCGGCAGTGGCCCGATGCTCCTCAACCCCCGACTGCAGTACCTCCAGGACCCTATTCTCCACCAAGTCCGGAAGCGACGAGGGCAAGGTCCATTTCTGGGGCAACGCCCTGGAAACCGGGGCGCGCCGACGCACACCTGACACACTGCCTGCCGTACCGCCGCACAGGGAACTCCACTTCCTCTTCACCTGTTCCTTGGTCTTGCCCGTATTCAACACCCGGGCCGCAACAGCGTATTTCCATCCATGACTTCCATACTTCTTCATGAGTTTCTTGAGGTTCTTGACCTCCACTTCACTCCACACATCTTCACCCATCCTGACTCTCCTGTCATGGCTCCGGACCATCGAGGCCCCAAACCACACCTCCGCATGGGCGTGCCGCATATGCTGAGACACTCCAACAGCCGTCCGAAAACGGCGCCCACAGTGGTCGCAAGCGACCCCTTGGAC
>NW_028284066.1:460000-472500 GCF_059516105.1 Syngnathus floridae
TTAGGTTTTGAGTATAGAGACTCATTCCAAAAGGAGCGAGGAGGTGCACGGACCTCCCGGTCCCAGGATCCCCTATCCTCCCTGTCCAAAAAATTGGGTGGTTGACGTGGTCCCCTCCGACCACGACTAACCACCGTCCACTCTGTCATTGTTGTCTTTTAAACTAATTTAATTTTGAAATTTTAGTGTATTTTTAACTTTATTTATTTACCAAATAAATTTAATGTACTAATTTGCCAATGAAATCCAATTCAATCCCTTTATTTATTCACGTAATTATCGAGACCCCCAAATCAATAAAGTCCCCAATAACCCAAATCCAGTGTATTGTGCCAAAAACAAATAAATTTCTTTTTAAATGAACTGAAACAAATACGACGTTTCGACCTTAATCGGTCTTCATCAGGTACTATCAAAACAAAATAAATGAAAAAAATGAAGAAAACTCCCCAAAAAATATATTAGTGAAAGAGTTGGCTAGTTTTTAAGAGAGCAGAGAGTTGTCGACTGTTCGAGAGACAAATGCACAATGAGCCTGTTTTTTTCTCACCTCCTTTTTTCTTTTTTCCGGGTCCCTTTTCCTTTTTCCTTTTTTACTTTTGATTCGGATTTTATTTTGTTGACTTGTATATCACTTTTCGCACTATAAACCACTAAATACACTGGTCTAATTATTTTCATTCGTTCTGTTGCTTATTTTACATCAAATGTATAATTTGTGTTAATATTGTTTTGTTTATTTGTGTCTTTGTGACTCAATCATCAATTAATATTTAATGTTACCTCTGTGTTTTTAATACTTCTGAAATTTCGTAAATGATTTTAAATTAATTAGTATTTATACATTTTAAATTTTGACGTTTTATGTATTTTTAAGCTTTCTTAGTGTTTTTGAAAATTTGTAATTGTCAATTTTTTAAAAAGTTTTACATGTTATACTCTGCAAAATTTTGTTAGTTGTAATTAGCGGCAAAATTATAATTTAGGCGATTGTTGATGTTAGGATTGTGTGATGTGGTTGGGGTTAGGGGTTAGGGGTTAGGGTTAGGGGTTAGGGTTAGGGTTAGGGTTAGGGGTTAGGGTTAGGGTTAGGGTTAGGGGTTAGGGTTAGGGTTAGGGTTAGGGTTAGGGTCAGGGTCAGGGTCAGGGTCAGGGTCAGGGTCAGGGTCAGGGTCAGGGTCAGGGTCAGGGTTAGGGTTAGGGTTAGGGTTAGGGTTAGGGTTAGGGTTAGGGTTAGGGTTAGGGTTAGGGGTTAGGGTTAGGGTTAGGGTTAGGGTTAGGGTTAGGGTTAGGTTTTGAGTACAGAGACCCACTCCAAAAGGAGCGAGGAGGTGCACGGACCTCCCGGTCCCAGGATCCCCTATCCTCCCTGTCCAAAAAATTGGGCGGTTGACGTGGTCCCCTCCGACCACGACTAACCACCGTCCACTCTGTCATTGTTGTCTTTTAAACTAATTTAATTTTGAAATTCTAGTGTATTTTTAACTTTATTTATTTACCAAATAAATTTAATGTACTAATTTGCCAATGAAATCCAATTCAATCCCTTTATTTATTCACGTAATTATCGAGACCCCCAAATCAATAAAGTCCCCAATAACCCAAACCCAGTGTATTGTGCCAAAAACAAATAAATTTCTTTTTAAATGAACTGAAACAAATACGACGTTTCGACCTTAATCGGTCTTCATCAGGTACTATCAAAACAAAATAAATGAAAAAAATGAAGAAAACTCCCCAAAAAATATATTAGTGAAAGAGTTGGCTAGTTTTTAAGAGAGCAGAGAGTTGTCGACTGTTCGAGAGACAAATGCACAATGAGCCTGTTTTTTTCTCACCTCCTTTTATACTCTTTCATTTTTTCTTTTTTCCGGGCCCCTTTTCCTTTTTCCTTTTTTACTTTTGATTCGGATTTTATTTTGTTGACTTGAATATCACTTTTCGCACCATAAACCACTAAATACACTGGTCTAATTATTTTCATTCGTTCTGTTGCTTATTTTACATCAAATGTATAATTTGTGTTAATATTGTTTTGTTTATTTGTGTCTTTGTGACTCAATCATCAATTAATATTTAATGTTACCTCTGTGTTTTTAATACTTCTGAAATTTCGTAAATGATTTTAAATTAATTAGTATTTATACATTTTAAATTTTCACGTTCTAAGCTTTTATGTATTTTTAAGCTTTCTTAGTGTTTTTGAAAATTTGTAATTGTCAATTTTTTTAAAAAGTTTTACATGTTATACTCTGCAAAATTTTGTTAGTTGTAATTAGCGGCAGAATTATAATTTAGGCGATTGTTGATGTTAGGATTGTGTGATGTGGTTGGGGTTAGGGGTTAGGGTTAGGGTTAGGGTTAGGATTAGGGTTAGGGTTAGGGTTAGGGTTAGGATTAGGATTAGGGTTAGGGTTAGGGTAGGGTTAGGGTTAGGGTTAGGATTAGGTTTGGGGTTAGGTTAGGATTATGGGTAAGGAGTAGGGATTGGGGTTAGGTTAGGATTATGGGTAAGGAGTAGGGATGGGGTTAGGGATGGGATTGTAGTCAGGATCCAAATCAAGTGGTGTATGGTGAATCTTCAATGCTTAATGTTTAGTCCAATTGGCTCCCTAGTTCCCAATGTAAATATCCAATATCGTTCCCTCCCTTTTCTTTCTCTGTCTGTCCAATTAATGTTCCTTTCTAATCCCGCTATTCTCATTGAGGCCATACCATGATCAACAAAATGTTTAACTAAGGGTGTGTCCATTTCCTTCTTGTTCTTCACATTATACCGATGCTGATACATGCGTGTGGACAAATTGTTTCGTGATTCACCAACATATTGGATCCCACATTTGTTACAAAAAATAACATAAACACAATTTCTAGATTTTGGGTTGAATCCCTGTTCAATTCCAAATACTGTTCCCGTTTCTATATTTTTAATGAAATTTAGTCTCTTGAATTGAGTGTCCAACAATAAGGGTTTGTCCCACTTCAATGATGGCAATTTTGCCCGGATCAAAATGTCTGCCAGACTCTTGTTCCGCTTGTAGGCAGAAATGACCTTAGTCCCAGAAAATAGTCCATCTCGGACACCCAGTTCCTGGAAATTGGTTTTGAATTTCCTGTTTAACAGAGTACTGATTGATGAGAAGGTAGTGATCAGAGGGATGATCTTCTCCTGACCCTTGACCTTTCTCTCCTGAAAGGTACGAAGGCAGTGTCTGAGAAAGGGCTTACTATACCCCCGTTTCTTCAGAGCTGTAAACAAGATCTTAACCGCTTCGCAAAAATCCTCGTCTCTCGTACAAATCCGGCTAAATCTTAGCAGTTGTGACTTTACAATCCCCCTGAAGGTATGTACTGGATGGAAACTTGCTTTATGTAATAGGGCATGTGTGTCTGTAGTCTTAAAATAGACTTTAATGTCTAGCCTCGGACTATTCAAAAAATTGGGTCCCTTAAAAATGGTTGTGTCCAAAAAATTGATTGAATTCCCGTGAAATTCGATCTTAAGCTGTATAGAGGGATCATGGGAGTTGAGGGTCTTCACAAACTCCTTGAAATCCCTTTCCGATCCTTCCCAAATACCCCATATATCGTCCAAGTATCGTAGGTAACAGGTCGGTCGTTGTTCACATTTTGACAATGCTCCTTCCTCCCAATTGGCCATGAAGATATTAGCATAGGCCGGTGCGAATTTCTTACCCATGGCCGTGCCCTTGATCTGCAAATAGAATTTTTCATCAAACATGAAATCATTCCGGGTTAGGTTGATCTCCAATAATTTCAATAACTCGTCGTCCGGTCTCTTTGGATCCGGATGCTTTCGAAAAATTTGTTTAACGCATTCAATTCCGGCCTCAATTGGAATATTTGTATACAAGTTATTAACATCCATAGAGAAAAAGTTAAATTCTGAAGGGACCTGCAAGGCTTTGACCATGTCAATGAAGTGGTACGTATCTTGGACATAGGCAGGATGCTTGATTGACAGAGGAGTCAGATAGAACTCTAGATATTCCGCAGTGAAATAAGTTTCACTGCCACAGTCAGAGACTATTGGCCTTCCTGGAGGGACCTCAAAGGGGATCGTCCAACTTTCTTGATCTTTGTGTATCTTCGGCAAAATGTAAAACCGTCTCTCGCGTGGCTGTTGTTTGCCTCTTAAGTATAGTCGTTGTTTGTGACTGATGAATTTTTTGCTTACTAATGAGTCCAATATTTCCGTTACCATATGAGTTGTTTCCATATATATTGGCTGGTCCAATTTTTTATAATAGTTTGTATCATTCAATTGTCTTTCTACTTCCAAAGTGTATTGTTCTCTACTCATGATGACAATTGCTGACCCCTTGTCAGCAGGCTTAATAACAATGTGCTTCATGTTTGCCAATTCCCGTAATGCTTTAACTTCCTGTAGTGACATGTTTGATTTCTCCGGGACTGACTTAAAATGTCTTCTGAAAACATTCCGATCCGCCTTTACTAAGTTTTGAATCGTGATTGGTAACTGGGTGATCGGTGGGGTCCAATGAGATGGGCCCACAAATGGAAGGACCTCTTTTCGATCCGAATTATTGAAGTGGGCAGTCAACATGACCCTACGGTGATATGTCTGTATATCTGACAATAATTGCGCCTTCTGACCTTTGCCTATGCCTAAGGTAGGTACGAAGGTCAGTCCCTTACTCAGTAGGCTGTGCTGAGGTCCCGAAAGTTTGAAGTTGTTCGATAAAACCACCACATTGGCGTCCTGTAGGGGTAAACTGTTTTCCGCCCCTGCCTGTGTCGGATTCAGGGGGTGTAGGAGTTTAAATAGGCCCTCCAATGATCCAACATATGTCTGGCTGTTTCCGGCGTCCAATGGATCCCCTTGTCATCCGTTTGGAACTTTTCCCCAGGCAGAAGGGGAATGTGTGGCATATTCCTTTCAATATGTTGGTTCAGGCTTGCTAAGTTCTCCTGTTCCACCCCTGGGAGCTGGCAAGAGAAATTCACCAGGGGAATCCAAATCTCCGCATATGGGAATGTCTGTTTGGCAGCTCTCAGCGCCCCCTGTACGTTCTTTTTCGTAGTGTCCACTTTGTTTTCCCTGCTATTCAGTCCAAACGCCAACACTAGTTTCTCCACCGTGACTGTGGGCAGTGGCACTGTCCGTTCTAACAGCATTTGCCCATGGCGGAAATGGCTACCCGGATAGCTATCTATCTGTAAGTCACGAGTGGCATAGTCAGGAAACCTTGCAAGATTCGAATCCCCGATGATGAGCCACTTTTTAGCCGGTACCAGATTCCATACTACATTTTTCCGTTGTGTATTTTGGTGTCTGGTCACCCTAAACAATGGTGGTTCCAAGGAAGGAGGTAATGACCCCAAGTCTTCCAATTCTCTCTCCCCCTCATTACCCGAGTTCACTTCCTGGTGGACTTGAGCGTCCTCCTCTATTTGAAGTTGCCCCAACGGATTAGTTTGGGCCCCAATAGTCCATTCTTCTTCCTGAATTTCCTCAATCAGATCCAACAAGTTCGAAGGGGTGTCGTCCAGGGTCAAAAACTCCCTCTCTATGTTAGGCTCTGGCAGGAGTAAGGGCTCTAGTTCCTGAAGAACATTATCTGCAGTGAGGGCTCCACTCACCGCTGCCTTCGCCCTTTTGCGAACCTCCCTACGCTCCCGTGGGGGTTCGGCATGTGGAGATTCCCTCCGAGGCGCTCCTTGAGCCAAGTCCGGATTCTCCTCATCTGTCCTGTCTATTGCCGTGATCACCGGGACCACCTCTGCCGGCAGGTGATGGGTCCGGGATTGCTCGATCTGCTCCACAGACTCATGTGGACTTCCCGTATTCATCCCCATCTTTTTCATGATCATTGTCTTCGCCCGATCGAGTACTCCCTGTTGGAGCCGAGGTAAATTGCGTCTCGCCCAGCGGATTGCAACTTCAAAGGCCTCCTTCCAATTTGGAGTAAGAAGACCCGGAAGCTCATCCAAAATCACCTCCAACCCCGCCTGGTAATGTTCCTGTAGGATGAGGCAAGTGTTGTAACCCCAATTCCTAGCATTTCCACTAATCAGGTCCCTAGTACATTCTGACGGGACCGCAGGCTTAATCATGTTTGACAGGATCACCACCATCCTTGCTATTGAATGTGGTTCTGGTTTCCCGGGCCCAGGAGACACATTGTGCAGATGGTGGACCTGTCGGATCAATGCATACAACTTTCGTATCATCTTTCCAAACTGGGGACTAGCTGGTTGTCTTCTGACACTGGGGTCAATCCCCCTGGGAGGAGTCTTCCCTTGAGTCAGTCGGAAAGTCGCACTAACAGCATCCGCATATGAGCGGTAATGTGGACCAGGAGGGCGAGGGAACCCGGGAGGGGGTACTGGCCGGTTAGGTTTTGAGTACAGAGACCCACTCCAAAAGGAGCGAGGAGGTGCACGGACCTCCCGGTCCCAGGATCCCCTATCCTCCCTGTCCAAAAAATTGGGCGGTTGACGTGGTCCCCTCCGACCACGACTAACCACCGTCCACTCTGTCATTGTTGTCTTTTAAACTAATTTAATTTTGAAATTCTAGTGTATTTTTAACTTTATTTATTTACCAAATAAATTTAATGTACTAATTTGCCAATGAAATCCAATTCAATCCCTTTATTTATTCACGTAATTATCGAGACCCCCAAATCAATAAAGTCCCCAATAACCCAAACCCAGTGTATTGTGCCAAAAACAAATAAATTTCTTTTTAAATGAACTGAAACAAATACGACGTTTCGACCTTAATCGGTCTTCATCAGGTACTATCAAAACAAAATAAATGAAAAAAATGAAGAAAACTCCCCAAAAAATATATTAGTGAAAGAGTTGGCTAGTTTTTAAGAGAGCAGAGAGTTGTCGACTGTTCGAGAGACAAATGCACAATGAGCCTGTTTTTTTCTCACCTCCTTTTATACTCTTTCATTTTTTCTTTTTTCCGGGCCCCTTTTCCTTTTTCCTTTTTTACTTTTGATTCGGATTTTATTTTGTTGACTTGAATATCACTTTTCGCACCATAAACCACTAAATACACTGGTCTAATTATTTTCATTCGTTCTGTTGCTTATTTTACATCAAATGTATAATTTGTGTTAATATTGTTTTGTTTATTTGTGTCTTTGTGACTCAATCATCAATTAATATTTAATGTTACCTCTGTGTTTTTAATACTTCTGAAATTTCGTAAATGATTTTAAATTAATTAGTATTTATACATTTTAAATTTTCACGTTCTAAGCTTTTATGTATTTTTAAGCTTTCTTAGTGTTTTTGAAAATTTGTAATTGTCAATTTTTTTAAAAAGTTTTACATGTTATACTCTGCAAAATTTTGTTAGTTGTAATTAGCGGCAGAATTATAATTTAGGCGATTGTTGATGTTAGGATTGTGTGATGTGGTTGGGGTTAGGGGTTAGGGTTAGGGTTAGGATTAGGGTTAGGGTTAGGGTTAGGGTTAGGATTAGGATTAGGGTTAGGGTTAGGGTTAGGGTAGGGTTAGGGTTAGGGTTAGGATTAGGTTTGGGGTTAGGTTAGGATTATGGGTAAGGAGTAGGGATTGGGGTTAGGTTAGGATTATGGGTAAGGAGTAGGGATGGGGTTAGGGATGGGATTGTAGTCAGGATAGGGTTAGGGTTAGGGTTAGGGTTAGGGTTAGGGTTAGGGTTAGGATTAAGTAGGGAGTTCCTCCCCCGAAGGAGAGGAGCAAAGGCACGGTCCTACCATCCACGACCACGTCCCACAACCAGCCCCAGAGCACACTGTCCGTCGTGGCTGCGCCAGCCATGCTGGTCAGGCCAAATTGGGCTTAATAAACATGTATTTGTTTTGTAGTTGTTGTGTTGTTTTTGTGTTTGTACTTTGCCTATCCGGTCGCCTTTGTTATATATGTAATAAATGAGTCTCGACTTGGCATGATAGATTGACAGCTGCATTTGCGGTCAAATTAGTCGTACCTCGCACTTAATTCATCGACTCCCCTATCTGGGTGGAGCGAGAGCATCTTGCTCTGTGCGGCATCCATGCGCTCTCCTATCTGGGTAGAACGTGGGTCAATATTAATTTTGCATCTAATTGTTTTCCTATCGGCGCTAGTTTGCGCTCCCTTTTATTTCCTCCGTGTGGCCATCGACAACGTTTCGGCATCTTTTGTGCCTTCCTCAGGTCTGGCACACGGGAATTGCAGCTAAATTTAGTTTATTGCACGTGGAGCTGTTTCCTCCTTCATGGCCGCATCGAGACTGAGTTTCCTGCTTGGAGCGGTCCTTATATAGTTTCATGTCAGCAATTTGCGTTTCATTCCGGATAATTTCCCATTTACTTATTTTAGCTTATTAACTTGTTGTTTTTTTTACGCTCTTGTGTATTTCTGTTTCTTTTCTTGCAGGCACCGATTGGGCGTGAATATGTGATCTCGGCATAGGTAAGTAAAACTGTGTTTGCTTTTTTCAGGTTTGTATCAGGTAAGTATTGTTTTTTGATAATGTAATTATTTACTTCCAACCATTTTTTAGTTTATATTCAATTTTGTGTTTATGTTTCTTTTTTTCGGTTTGTATCAGGTAAGTATTGTTCTTTGATAATGTAATTATTTACTTCCAACCATTTTTTAGTTTATATTCAATTTTGTGTTTATGTTTCCTTTTTTCAGGTTTGTATCAGGTAAGTATTGTTTTTTTGATAGTGTAAATATTTACTTCCAACCACTTTTTAGTTTATATCCAATTTTGTGTTTATGTTCAAATTTTTGACTTCTTATTTTCAATTTTTGACTTACAGGTTGAAATTTTTTTTCCTATTGGGAGTCAGGGAGGGATTTGGGTTAGGGTTAGGGTTAGGGTTGGGGTTAGGGTTAGGGTTAGGGTTTGGGGTTAGGTTAGGGTTAGGGTTAGGGTAGGATTGGTTTAGGGGACAGCGCACAGACGCAGCAGGAGCTGAATGGAAACTGGAAACGTGGGGGGGCAGTGGAGGTGGCACAGGCGAGTTAGGATTAAGTAGGGAGTTCCTCCCCCGAAGGAGAGGAGCAAAGGCACGGTCCTACCATCCACGACCACGTCCCACAACCAGCCCCAGAGCACACTGTCCGTCGTGGCTGCGCCAGCCATGCTGGTCAGGCCAAATTGGGCTTAATAAACATGTATTTGTTTTGTAGTTGTTGTGTTGTTTTTGTGTTTGTACTTTGCCTATCCGGTCGCCTTTGTTATATATGTAATAAATGAGTCTCGACTTGGCATGATAGATTGACAGCTGCATTTGCGGTCAAATTAGTCGTACCTCGCACTTAATTCATCGACTCCCCTATCTGGGTGGAGCGAGAGCATCTTGCTCTGTGCGGCATCCATGCGCTCTCCTATCTGGGTAGAACGTGGGTCAATATTAATTTTGCATCTAATTGTTTTCCTATCGGCGCTAGTTTGCGCTCCCTTTTATTTCCTCCGTGTGGCCATCGACAACGTTTCGGCATCTTTTGTGCCTTCCTCAGGTCTGGCACACGGGAATTGCAGCTAAATTTAGTTTATTGCACGTGGAGCTGTTTCCTCCTTCATGGCCGCATCGAGACTGAGTTTCCTGCTTGGAGCGGTCCTTATATAGTTTCATGTCAGCAATTTGCGTTTCATTCCGGATAATTTCCCATTTACTTATTTTAGCTTATTAACTTGTTGTTTTTTTTCGCTCTTGTGTATTTCTGTTTCTTTTCTTGCAGGCACCGATTGGGCGTGAATATGTGATCTCGGCATAGGTAAGTAAAACTGTGTTTGCTTTTTTCAGGTTTGTATCAGGTAAGTATTGTTTTTTGATAATGTAATTATTTACTTCCAACCATTTTTTAGTTTATATTCAATTTTGTGTTTATGTTTCTTTTTTTCGGTTTGTATCAGGTAAGTATTGTTCTTTGATAATGTAATTATTTACTTCCAACCATTTTTTAGTTTATATTCAATTTTGTGTTTATGTTTCCTTTTTTCAGGTTTGTATCAGGTAAGTATTGTTTTTTTGATAGTGTAAATATTTACTTCCAACCACTTTTTAGTTTATATCCAATTTTGTGTTTATGTTCAAATTTTTGACTTCTTATTTTCAATTTTTGACTTACAGGTTGAATTTTTTTTTCCTATTGGGAGTCAGGGAGGGATTTGGGTTAGGGTTAGGGTTAGGGTTGGGGTTAGGGTTAGGGTTAGGGTTTGGGGTTAGGTTAGGGTTAGGGTTAGGGTAGGATTGGTTTAGGGGACAGCGCACAGACGCAGCAGGAGCTGAATGGAAACTGGAAACGTGGGGGGGCAGTGGAGGTGGCACAGGCGAGTTAGGATTAAGTAGGGAGTTCCTCCCCCGAAGGAGAGGAGCAAAGGCACGGTCCTACCATCCACGACCACGTCCCACAACCAGCCCCAGAGCACACTGTCCGTCGTGGCTGCGCCAGCCATGCTGGTCAGGCCAAATTGGGCTTAATAAACATGTATTTGTTTTGTAGTTGTTGTGTTGTTTTTGTGTTTGTACTTTGCCTATCCGGTCGCCTTTGTTATATATGTAATAAATGAGTCTCGACTTGGCATGATAGATTGACAGCTGCATTTGCGGTCAAATTAGTCGTACCTCGCACTTAATTCATCGACTCCCCTATCTGGGTGGAGCGAGAGCATCTTGCTCTGTGCGGCATCCATGCGCTCTCCTATCTGGGTAGAACGTGGGTCAATATTAATTTTGCATCTAATTGTTTTCCTATCGGCGCTAGTTTGCGCTCCCTTTTATTTCCTCCGTGTGGCCATCGACAACGTTTCGGCATCTTTTGTGCCTTCCTCAGGTCTGGCACACGGGAATTGCAGCTAAATTTAGTTTATTGCACGTGGAGCTGTTTCCTCCTTCATGGCCGCATCGAGACTGAGTTTCCTGCTTGGAGCGGTCCTTATATAGTTTCATGTCAGCAATTTGCGTTTCATTCCGGATAATTTCCCATTTACTTATTTTAGCTTATTAACTTGTTGTTTTTTTTACGCTCTTGTGTATTTCTGTTTCTTTTCTTGCAGGCACCGATTGGGCGTGAATATGTGATCTCGGCATAGGTAAGTAAAACTGTGTTTGCTTTTTTCAGGTTTGTATCAGGTAAGTATTGTTTTTTGATAATGTAATTATTTACTTCCAACCATTTTTTAGTTTATATTCAATTTTGTGTTTATGTTTCTTTTTTTCGGTTTGTATCAGGTAAGTATTGTTCTTTGATAATGTAATTATTTACTTCCAACCATTTTTTAGTTTATATTCAATTTTGTGTTTATGTTTCCTTTTTTCAGGTTTGTATCAGGTAAGTATTGTTTTTTTGATAGTGTAAATATTTACTTCCAACCACTTTTTAGTTTATATCCAATTTTGTGTTTATGTTCAAATTTTTGACTTCTTATTTTCAATTTTTGACTTACAGGTTGAAATTTTTTTTCCTATTGGGAGTCAGGGAGGGATTTGGGTTAGGGTTAGGGTTAGGGTTAGGGTTAGGGTTAGGGTTAGGGTTAGGGTTAGGGTTAGGGTTAGGGTTAGGGTTAGGTATTTTGAGTTTTACTCGCTAAACCTTCCCCAAAGGGTCCGCCGACCCTGTCGGTTAGATAGAAGGCAACGGAAGGCACGGGCCTACGCATGTCTCACCAGTAAACCTCGCCGTACCAGGTCACATAAAATCTGGATTGGGTACGAAGGACGGCGAAGTGAGACTGCACTCCTGCCAGAACCTCCCCCGAGTAGCTGAGGCGCCACCCAGGTCTTCGGCCAGCAAGATGGAAATACAGTGAAAAGCGAAGGTCACATAAAATCTGGATTGGGTACGAAGGACGGCGAAGTGAGACTGCACTCCTGCCAGAACCTCCCCCGAGTAGCTGAGGCGCCACCCAGGTCTTCGGCCAGCAAGATGGAAATACAGTGAAAAGCGACAGAAAAGTACTGACCTATGAGACTACCCTTGTCTTAAATTGTGTCTATTAACTCTTAGTTGTGTTTGAACTAATATATTTTTTTTATTATATATTGTTTTAAAACCAACCGTTTTGTTTACAAAGAGTCCCATTAAGTCGTCCTTGTTGTGGGTAATTTGAACGTCATAATTTTGTAGACACGTCATCAGTAGTGGACCTTGGGGTCACAGAGTGTTTCGGCCATTATCACCAGACACCCTCGCCCAAGGGAGGCCCCGCCGGGGTTGATCGAGCCCCGGTGTGTGTCTACCAGGTCAATTAAAATTACAGTTATTTGTCAAGTCAACTGTCCAGCTTTAACGCAGACAGAAAAGATCAATAGGTCAGTCTTTGCCTCTTTTAATTTATTGATTCATTGAATTTAAACCATCATTACGTATGTTTGTATTTAACTCGATGTTATATTATTTCATTTAAGTTTCTGGCCAAGTTTATCAGCATAATTGGAGGTCTGCCTGTAGTCCTGCTGTGATGTAAAACCCTTTAAACCATTATATCCACGTAATTAATATTATTTTATCAAAGC
>NW_028284066.1:477500-484061 GCF_059516105.1 Syngnathus floridae
CGATTGGGCGTGGATTTGTGATCTCCGGAATAGGTAAGTATATTTTTTTGTTTTGGGTAAGTATTATGGTTTTAATTAAGGTAAGTATTTTACTTTTAACTGCTTTTTTTGCTTTTTTTTGTCCCAAATAATGCTTATTTGCAATTGTTTACATTCAATTTGATAGTATTATGGTTTTAATTAAGGTAAGTATTTTACTTTTAACTGCTTTTTTTGCTTTTTTTTGTCCCAAATAATGCTTATTTGCAATTGTTTACATTCAATTTGATAGGTATGCACATTTTTTTGTTTTGGGTGAGTATTGTGGTTTTATTTGAGGTGAGTATTTACTTTTAACTGCATTTTGGTCTCAAATAGTGCTTATTTGCCATTATTTTTTGTTCAAATTAGTGCTTATTTGCCATTATTTTTTGTTCAAATTTGTGTTTACGTTCAGATTTTGACTTGTTTATTTTCAAATTTAACTTGCAGGTTGACGTTTTTGTCTTGTCGGGAAATGGGGTATTTTTTTGTTTTGGGTAAGTATTATGGTTTTAATTAAGGTAAGTATTTTACTTTTAACTGCTTTTTTTGCTTTTTTTTGTCCCAAATAATGCTTATTTGCAATTGTTTACATTCAATTTGATAGGTATGCACATTTTTTGTTTTTGTTTTGGGTGAGTATTGTGGTTTTATTTGAGGTAAGTATTTACTTTTAACTGCCTTTTGGTCTCAAATAGTGCTTATTTGCCATTATTGTTCAAATTTGTGTTTACGTTCAGATTTTGACTTGTTTATTTTCAAATTTAACTTGCAGGTTGACGTTTTTGTCTTGTCGGGAAATGGGGTCAGGTTAGGGTTAGGGTTAGGGTTAGGGTTAAGGTTAGGGCTAGGGTTAGGGTTAGGGTTAGGATTAGGGTTAGGGTCGGGGGTTAGGTTAGGATGGGGGATAGGTTAGGATTAGGGCTGGGATAAGACCAGTTTAGGGGACAGCACACAGACGTAACAGGAGCTCGATGGAAACCGGAAACGTGGGGGGGGCGCACTGGAGGTGGCACAGGCGAGTTAGGATTAGGTAAAGAGTTCCTCCCCCGAAGGAGAGGAACAAAGGCACGGTCCTACCATCCCGGCCCGCACCCCACAACCAGCTCCAGAGCATCCTGCCCGTTGCGGCCGCACCCGCCATGCTGGCCAGGACCAATTAGGGCTTAATAAAGATCGTTTGTGACCTTGAACACGTGTTTGTGCTTATTGTAAGTTTGTTTCTTGATTGCACTTTACCTATCCGGTCGCCTTTGTTATATAATTAATAAGTGAGTCTCGATTTGGCATGTAAGATTGACAGCTGCGCTTGCGTTCAACTAAATATTCGTACCTCGCACCTAATTCATCGACTCCCCTATCTGGGTGGAGCGAGAGCATCTTGCTCTGTGCGGCATCCATGCGCTCTCCTATTTGGGTAGAGCGTGGGTAAATTACTATTTGTTTCCAATTGGTTTTGTACCGGCGTCATTTTGCGCTAAATTTTGTTCATCTGTGTGGCCATCGACAACGTTTCGGCACCTTTTGTGCCTTCTTCAGGTCTGGCACACAGGAATTGCATCTAAATTTAGTTTAGTTTCATCACATGGGGAGCTGCTTCCCCTTCCACGGCCGCATCGAGACTGAGAGCTCCTGCTCCGAACGGTGCTTATATACACTCCTCCAAGTGGGCGGAGCCAGCGATTTGCGCTTGTTTCTTTAACATGGTAACTTGTTTTCTTGCAGGCACCGATTGGGCGTGGATTTGTGATCTCCGGAATAGGTAAGTATATTTTTTTGTTTTGGGTAAGTATTATGGTTTTAATTAAGGTAAGTATTTTACTTTTAACTGCTTTTTTTGCTTTTTTTTGTCCCAAATAATGCTTATTTGCAATTGTTTACATTCAATTTGATAGTATTATGGTTTTAATTAAGGTAAGTATTTTACTTTTAACTGCTTTTTTTGCTTTTTTTTGTCCCAAATAATGCTTATTTGCAATTGTTTACATTCAATTTGATAGGTATGCACATTTTTTTGTTTTGGGTGAGTATTGTGGTTTTATTTGAGGTGAGTATTTACTTTTAACTGCATTTTGGTCTCAAATAGTGCTTATTTGCCATTATTTTTTGTTCAAATTAGTGCTTATTTGCCATTATTTTTTGTTCAAATTTGTGTTTACGTTCAGATTTTGACTTGTTTATTTTCAAATTTAACTTGCAGGTTGACGTTTTTGTCTTGTCGGGAAATGGGGTATTTTTTTGTTTTGGGTAAGTATTATGGTTTTAATTAAGGTAAGTATTTTACTTTTAACTGCTTTTTTTGCTTTTTTTTGTCCCAAATAATGCTTATTTGCAATTGTTTACATTCAATTTGATAGGTATGCACATTTTTTGTTTTTGTTTTGGGTGAGTATTGTGGTTTTATTTGAGGTAAGTATTTACTTTTAACTGCCTTTTGGTCTCAAATAGTGCTTATTTGCCATTATTGTTCAAATTTGTGTTTACGTTCAGATTTTGACTTGTTTATTTTCAAATTTAACTTGCAGGTTGACGTTTTTGTCTTGTCGGGAAATGGGGTCAGGTTAGGGTTAGGGTTAGGGTTAGGGTTAAGGTTAGGGCTAGGGTTAGGGTTAGGGTTAGGATTAGGGTTAGGGTCGGGGGTTAGGTTAGGATGGGGGATAGGTTAGGATTAGGGCTGGGATAAGACCAGTTTAGGGGACAGCACACAGACGTAACAGGAGCTCGATGGAAACCGGAAACGTGGGGGGGGCGCACTGGAGGTGGCACAGGCGAGTTAGGATTAGGTAAAGAGTTCCTCCCCCGAAGGAGAGGAACAAAGGCACGGTCCTACCATCCCGGCCCGCACCCCACAACCAGCTCCAGAGCATCCTGCCCGTTGCGGCCGCACCCGCCATGCTGGCCAGGACCAATTAGGGCTTAATAAAGATCGTTTGTGACCTTGAACACGTGTTTGTGCTTATTGTAAGTTTGTTTCTTGATTGCACTTTACCTATCCGGTCGCCTTTGTTATATAATTAATAAGTGAGTCTCGATTTGGCATGTAAGATTGACAGCTGCGCTTGCGTTCAACTAAATATTCGTACCTCGCACCTAATTCATCGACTCCCCTATCTGGGTGGAGCGAGAGCATCTTGCTCTGTGCGGCATCCATGCGCTCTCCTATTTGGGTAGAGCGTGGGTAAATTACTATTTGTTTCCAATTGGTTTTGTACCGGCGTCATTTTGCGCTAAATTTTGTTCATCTGTGTGGCCATCGACAACGTTTCGGCACCTTTTGTGCCTTCTTCAGGTCTGGCACACAGGAATTGCATCTAAATTTAGTTTAGTTTCATCACATGGGGAGCTGCTTCCCCTTCCACGGCCGCATCGAGACTGAGAGCTCCTGCTCCGAACGGTGCTTATATACACTCCTCCAAGTGGGCGGAGCCAGCGATTTGCGCTTGTTTCTTTAACATGGTAACTTGTTTTCTTGCAGGCACCGATTGGGCGTGGATTTGTGATCTCCGGAATAGGTAAGTATATTTTTTTGTTTTGGGTAAGTATTATGGTTTTAATTAAGGTAAGTATTTTACTTTTAACTGCTTTTTTTGCTTTTTTTTGTCCCAAATAATGCTTATTTGCAATTGTTTACATTCAATTTGATAGTATTATGGTTTTAATTAAGGTAAGTATTTTACTTTTAACTGCTTTTTTTGCTTTTTTTTGTCCCAAATAATGCTTATTTGCAATTGTTTACATTCAATTTGATAGGTATGCACATTTTTTTGTTTTGGGTGAGTATTGTGGTTTTATTTGAGGTGAGTATTTACTTTTAACTGCATTTTGGTCTCAAATAGTGCTTATTTGCCATTATTTTTTGTTCAAATTAGTGCTTATTTGCCATTATTTTTTGTTCAAATTTGTGTTTACGTTCAGATTTTGACTTGTTTATTTTCAAATTTAACTTGCAGGTTGACGTTTTTGTCTTGTCGGGAAATGGGGTATTTTTTTGTTTTGGGTAAGTATTATGGTTTTAATTAAGGTAAGTATTTTACTTTTAACTGCTTTTTTTGCTTTTTTTTGTCCCAAATAATGCTTATTTGCAATTGTTTACATTCAATTTGATAGGTATGCACATTTTTTGTTTTTGTTTTGGGTGAGTATTGTGGTTTTATTTGAGGTAAGTATTTACTTTTAACTGCCTTTTGGTCTCAAATAGTGCTTATTTGCCATTATTGTTCAAATTTGTGTTTACGTTCAGATTTTGACTTGTTTATTTTCAAATTTAACTTGCAGGTTGACGTTTTTGTCTTGTCGGGAAATGGGGTCAGGTTAGGGTTAGGGTTAGGGTTAGGGTTAAGGTTAGGGCTAGGGTTAGGGTTAGGGTTAGGATTAGGGTTAGGGTCGGGGGTTAGGTTAGGATGGGGGATAGGTTAGGATTAGGGCTGGGATAAGACCAGTTTAGGGGACAGCACACAGACGTAACAGGAGCTCGATGGAAACCGGAAACGTGGGGGGGGCGCACTGGAGGTGGCACAGGCGAGTTAGGATTAGGTAAAGAGTTCCTCCCCCGAAGGAGAGGAACAAAGGCACGGTCCTACCATCCCGGCCCGCACCCCACAACCAGCTCCAGAGCATCCTGCCCGTTGCGGCCGCACCCGCCATGCTGGCCAGGACCAATTAGGGCTTAATAAAGATCGTTTGTGACCTTGAACACGTGTTTGTGCTTATTGTAAGTTTGTTTCTTGATTGCACTTTACCTATCCGGTCGCCTTTGTTATATAATTAATAAGTGAGTCTCGATTTGGCATGTAAGATTGACAGCTGCGCTTGCGTTCAACTAAATATTCGTACCTCGCACCTAATTCATCGACTCCCCTATCTGGGTGGAGCGAGAGCATCTTGCTCTGTGCGGCATCCATGCGCTCTCCTATTTGGGTAGAGCGTGGGTAAATTACTATTTGTTTCCAATTGGTTTTGTACCGGCGTCATTTTGCGCTAAATTTTGTTCATCTGTGTGGCCATCGACAACGTTTCGGCACCTTTTGTGCCTTCTTCAGGTCTGGCACACAGGAATTGCATCTAAATTTAGTTTAGTTTCATCACATGGGGAGCTGCTTCCCCTTCCACGGCCGCATCGAGACTGAGAGCTCCTGCTCCGAACGGTGCTTATATACACTCCTCCAAGTGGGCGGAGCCAGCGATTTGCGCTTGTTTCTTTAACATGGTAACTTGTTTTCTTGCAGGCACCGATTGGGCGTGGATTTGTGATCTCCGGAATAGGTAAGTATATTTTTTTGTTTTGGGTAAGTATTATGGTTTTAATTAAGGTAAGTATTTTACTTTTAACTGCTTTTTTTGCTTTTTTTTGTCCCAAATAATGCTTATTTGCAATTGTTTACATTCAATTTGATAGTATTATGGTTTTAATTAAGGTAAGTATTTTACTTTTAACTGCTTTTTTTGCTTTTTTTTGTCCCAAATAATGCTTATTTGCAATTGTTTACATTCAATTTGATAGGTATGCACATTTTTTTGTTTTGGGTGAGTATTGTGGTTTTATTTGAGGTGAGTATTTACTTTTAACTGCATTTTGGTCTCAAATAGTGCTTATTTGCCATTATTTTTTGTTCAAATTAGTGCTTATTTGCCATTATTTTTTGTTCAAATTTGTGTTTACGTTCAGATTTTGACTTGTTTATTTTCAAATTTAACTTGCAGGTTGACGTTTTTGTCTTGTCGGGAAATGGGGTATTTTTTTGTTTTGGGTAAGTATTATGGTTTTAATTAAGGTAAGTATTTTACTTTTAACTGCTTTTTTTGCTTTTTTTTGTCCCAAATAATGCTTATTTGCAATTGTTTACATTCAATTTGATAGGTATGCACATTTTTTGTTTTTGTTTTGGGTGAGTATTGTGGTTTTATTTGAGGTAAGTATTTACTTTTAACTGCCTTTTGGTCTCAAATAGTGCTTATTTGCCATTATTGTTCAAATTTGTGTTTACGTTCAGATTTTGACTTGTTTATTTTCAAATTTAACTTGCAGGTTGACGTTTTTGTCTTGTCGGGAAATGGGGTCAGGTTAGGGTTAGGGTTAGGGTTAGGGTTAAGGTTAGGGCTAGGGTTAGGGTTAGGGTTAGGATTAGGGTTAGGGTCGGGGGTTAGGTTAGGATGGGGGATAGGTTAGGATTAGGGCTGGGATAAGACCAGTTTAGGGGACAGCACACAGACGTAACAGGAGCTCGATGGAAACCGGAAACGTGGGGGGGGCGCACTGGAGGTGGCACAGGCGAGTTAGGATTAGGTAAAGAGTTCCTCCCCCGAAGGAGAGGAACAAAGGCACGGTCCTACCATCCCGGCCCGCACCCCACAACCAGCTCCAGAGCATCCTGCCCGTTGCGGCCGCACCCGCCATGCTGGCCAGGACCAATTAGGGCTTAATAAAGATCGTTTGTGACCTTGAACACGTGTTTGTGCTTATTGTAAGTTTGTTTCTTGATTGCACTTTACCTATCCGGTCGCCTTTGTTATATAATTAATAAGTGAGTCTCGATTTGGCAT
>NW_028284069.1:0-7500 GCF_059516105.1 Syngnathus floridae
GGCTAAGCGTTTTACGCGGCCCGCGGGACTTCCAGAGCACCTCCAGCCGGTTCCACGGGTGCTTTCCTCCTACCTCTTGACGCCCGAGGAGGCTTCCAGAGCCCCGGCTAAGCGTTTTACGCGGCCCGCTGGACTTCCACAGCACCTCCAGCCGGTTCCCATGATGCATTCCTCTTCACTCTTTAAGCCGAACGAGGCTTCCAGAGCCTCGGCTAAGCGTTTTACGCGGCCCGCTGAGCTTCCACCGCACCTCCAGCCGGTTCCCCGGGTGCTTTCCTCCTAACTCTTGACGCCCGAGGAGGCTTCCAGAGCCCCGGCTAAGCGTCCTCCGCGTCCCGCTGATCTTCCCGGAGCTTGTAACGGGGAAATACCTCCCTCTAGCGGACACGGCGGGTAAATACGCCACCTCTCGCACTTAGCGCACACACCCGTTGCTGCGCGTCCGGTGGCACTTTGAGCGGCCAAACGGCGGGAGTAACTGTCACTCTCTTAAGGTAGGCTCACTTGAGATTTTTTTAACCGTCCGCGGAGGCGAGCGGGACCACCGGGACAGCCGGGAGGCCGTGCGCGCGGGCCAAGTGGCCGAAAATAGCTCCAGGCCGACCGGATCGGCTAGTTGTAAGCACCGCGGATGAGATCGCGGAGCATTATTCGACTTCCAGCGGCCGGTGCGCTTACGCACGCCGCCCGGAACCTCCGGGAGGCCGTGCGCATGCGCAAGTGGCCGAAAATAGCTCCTAGCCGACCGGATCGGCTGTTTGTGAGCACCGCGGATGACATCGCGGAGCTTCATTCGACTTCCAGCGGCCGGTGCGCTCGCGCACTCCACCCGGCACCTCCGGGAGGCCGTGCGCGCGCGCCAAGTGGCCGAAAATAGCTCCAAGACGACCGGATCGGCTGTTTACAAGCACCGCGGATGAGATCGCGGAGCTTTATGCGACTTCCAGCGGCCGGTTCGCTCGCGCACTCCACCCGGCACCTCCGGGAGGCCGTGCGCGCGCGCCAAGTGGCCCAAAATAGCTCCAGCCCAGCGGATCTGCACTCCGCGGATGAGATCGCGGAGCTTTATGCGACTTCCAGCGGCCGGCGCGCACGACGAGCAGACCCGGTGACGGTCCAGCTCCACCCGGTACCTCGCACGGCCCGCTTCTCCCCCCCGCGCGGACTTCCGAGCGCTCGGGGAGACGTTCGGAAGCCGCCGGTGCCGTTGGAGCGGGGAAATACCTCCCTCCAGCGGACACGGCGAGTAAATACACCTTCGGCCAAACGGCGGGAGTAACTATGACTCTCTTAAGGTAGCGGCACTCGACATCTTTTTCGCGGTTCGTGGAGGACCCGGCCGGTTCTCGGGGGTGCTTTTTCTCCTAACTCTCGACGCCCGAGGAGGCTTCCAGAGCCCCGGCTAAGCGTTTTACGCGGCCCGCTGAGCTTCCACAGCACCTCCAGCCGGTTCCCCGGGTGCTTTCCTCCTAACTCTTGACGCCCGAGGAGGCTTCCAGAGCCCCGGCTAAGCGTTTTACGCAGCCCGCTGAGCTTCCACAGCACCTCCAGCCGGTTCCCCGGGTGCTTTCCTCCTCACTGTTTAAGCCGAACGAGGCTTCCAGAGCCCCGGCTAAGCGTTTTACGCGGCCCGCTGAACTTCCACCGCACCTCCAGCCGGTTCCCCGGGTGCTTTCCTCCTCACTCTTGACGCCCGAGGAGGCTTCCAGAGCCCCGGCTAAGCGTTTTACGCGGCCCGCTGAGCTTCCAGAGCACCTCCAGCCGGTTCCCCGGGTGCATTCCTCCTCACTCTTGACGCCCGAGGAGGCTTCCAGCGCCCCGGCTTAGCGTTCTCCGCGTCCCGCTGATCTCCCCGGAGCTTGTAACGGGGAAATACCTCCCTCTAGCGGACACGGCGGGTAAATACGCCACCTCTCGCACTTAGCGCACACACCCGTTGCTCCGCGTCCGATGACACTCTGAGCGGCCAAACGGCGGGAGTAACAGTCACTCTCTTAAGGTAGGCTCACTTGAGATTTTTTTAACCGTCCGCGGAGGCGACCGGGACCACCGGGACAGCCGGGAGGCCGTGCGCGCGGGCCAAGTGGCCGAAAATAGCTCCAGCCCAGCGGATCTGCACTTTACAAGCTCCGCGGATGAGATCGCGGAGCATTATTCGACTTCCAGCGGCCGGTGCGCTTACGCACGCCGCCCGGAACCTCCGGGAGGCCGTGCGCATGCGCAAGTGGCCGAAAATAGCTCCAGGCCGACCGGATCGGCTAGTTGTAAGCACCGCGGATGAGATCGCGGAGCATTATTCGACTTCCAGCGGCCGGTGCGCTTACGCACGCCGCCCGGAACCTCCGGGAGGCCGTGCGCATGCGCAAGTGGCCGAAAATAGCTCCAAGCCCAGCGGATCGGCTGTTTGCAAGCACCGCGGATGAGATCGCGGAGCTTTATTCGACTTCCAGCGGCCGGTGCGCTCGCGCACTCCACCCGGCACCTCCGGGACGCCGTGCGCGCGCACCAAGTGGCCCAAAATAGCTCCAGCCCAGCGGATCTGCACTTTACAAGCTCCGCGGATGAGATCGCGGAGCTTCATTCGACTTCCAGGGGCCGGTGCGCTCGCGCACTCCACCCGGCACCATCCGGGAGACCGTGCGCGCGCGCCAAGTGGCCCAAAATAGCTCCAGCCCAGCGGATCGGCTGTTTACAAGCACCGCGGATGAGATTGCGGAGCTTTATTCGACTTCCAGCGGCCGGTGCGCTCGCGCACTCCACCCGGCACCTCCGGGAGGCCGTGCGCGCGCGCCAAGTGGCCCAAAATAGCTCCAGCCCAGCGGATCTGCACTCCGCGGATGAGATCGCGGAGCTTTGTTCGACTTCCAGCGGCCGGCGCGCACGACGAGCGGACCCGGTGACGGTCCAGCTCCACCCGGTACCTCGCACGGCCCGCTTCTCCCCCCCGCGCGGACTTCCGAGCGCTCGGGGAGACGTTCGGAAGCCGCCGGTGACGTTGGAGCGGGGAAATACCTCCCTCCAGCGGACACGGCGAGTAAATACACCTTCGGCCAAACGGCGGGAGTAACTATGACTCTCTTAAGGTAGCGGCACTCGACATCTTTTTCGCGGTTCGTGGAGGACCCGGCCGGTTCTCGGGGGTGCTTTTTCTCCTAACTCTTGACCCCCGAGAAGGCTTCCAGAGCCCCGGCTAAGCGTTTTACGCGGCCCGCTGAACTTCCAGAGCACCTCCAGCCGGTTCCCCGGGTGCTTTCCGCCTCACTTTCTAAGCCGCCCGAGGCTTCCAGAGCCCCGGCTAAGCGTTCTCCACGTCCCGCTGATCTTCCCGGAGCTTGTAACGGGGAAATACCTCCCTCTAGCGGACACGGCGGGTAAATACGCCACCTCTCGCACTTAGCGCACACTCGCGTTGCTGCGCGTCCGGTGGCACTTTGAGCGGCCAAACGGCGGGAGTAACTGTCACTCTCTTATGGTAGGCTCACTTGAGATTTTTTTAACCGTCCGCGGAGGCGACCGGGACCACCGGGACAGCCGGGAGGCCGTGCGCGCGGGCCAAGTGGCCGAAAATAGCTCCAGGCCGACCGGATCGGCTAGTTGTAAGCACCGCGGAGGAGATCGCGGAGCATTATTCGACTTCCAGCGGCCGGTGCGCTTACGCACGCCGCCCGGAACCTCCGGGAGGCCGTGCGCATGCGCAAGTGGCCGAAAATAGCTCCTAGCCGACCGGATCTGCACTTTACAAGCTCCGCGGATGAGATCGCGGAGCTTTATCCGACTTCCAGCGGCCGGTGCGCTCGCGCACTCCACCCGGCACCTCCGGGAGGCCGTGCGCGCGCGCCAAGTGGCCGAAAATAGCTCCAGCCCAGCGGATCTGCACTTTACAAGCTCCGCGGATGAGATCGCGGAGCTTTATGCGACTTCCAGCGGCCGGCGCGCACGACGAGCGGACCCGGTGACGGTCCAGCTCCACCCGGTACCTCGCACGGCCCGCTTCTCCCCCCCGCGCGGACTTCCGAGCGCTCGGGGAGACGTTCGGAAGCCGCCGGTGCCGTTGGAGCGGGGAAATACCTCCCTCCAGCGGACACGGCGAGTAAATACACCTTCGGCCAAACGGCGGGAGTAACTATGACTCTCTTAAGGTAGCGGCACTCGACATCTTTTTCGCGGTTCGTGGAGGACCCGGCCGGTTCTCGGGGGTGCTTTTTCTCCTAACTCTCGACGCCCGAGGAGGCTTCCAGAGCCCCGGCTAAGCGTTTTACGCGGCCCGCTGAACTTCCACCGCACCTCCAGCCGGTTCCCCGGGTGCTTTCCTCCTAACTCTTGACGCCCGAGGAGGCTTCCAGAGCCCCGGCTAAGCGTTTTACGCGGCCCGCTGAGCTTCCGGAGCACCTCCAGCCGGTTCCACGGGTGCTCCCATCCTCACTTTCTAAGCCGAACGAGGCTTCCAGAGCCTCGGCTAAGCGTTTTACGCGGCCCGCTGAGCTTCCACAGCACCTCCAGCCGCTTCTCATGAGGCTTTCCTCCTAACTCTTGACGCCCGAGGAGGCTTCCAGAGCCCCGGCTAAGCGTTTTACGCGGCCCGCCGAGCCTCCAGAGCACCTCCAGCCGGTTCCCCGGGTGCATTCCTCCTAACTCTTGACGCCCGAGGAGGCTTCCAGAGCCCCGGCTAAGCGTTTTACGCGGCCCGCCGAGCTTCCACAGCACCTCCAGCCGGTTCCCCGAGTGGTTTCCTCCTCACTTTCTAAGCCGAAAGAGGCTTCCAGAGCCCCGGCTAAGCGTTTTACGCGGCCCGCTGACCTTCCACAGCACCTCCAGCCGGTTCTAATGAGGCTTTCCTCCTAACTCTTGACGCCCGAGGAGGCTTCCAGAGCCCCGGCTAAGCGTTTTACGCGGCCCGCTGAGCTTCCACAGCACCTCCAGCCGGTTCCCCGGGTGCTTTCCTCCTCACTCTTGACGCCCGAGGAGGCTTCCAGCACTCCGGCTAAGCGTTTTACGCAGCCCGCTGAGCTTCCACAGCACCTCCAGCCGGTTCTCATGATGCTTTCCTCCTAACTCTCGACGCCCGAGGAGGCTTCCAGAGCCCCGGCTAAGCGTTCTCCACGTCCCGGTGATCTTCCCGGAGGTCGTAACGGGGAAATACCTCCCTCCAGCGGACACGGAGAGAAATTACACCGCCTCTCGCACAGAGGCGGGTAAACGGCGGGAGTAACTATGACTCTCTTAAGGTAGCCCGACTTGACATCTTTTTAACGGTTCGTGGATAAATACATGATATATACTACATATGATCGCATTTACAGCCAAATAATATAAAATGAGCATTCGGTTATAAACATGGTATTCATAATGTTTATAGGTGATGTTAATATTTATATGTTTAATGTTTATAGGTGATGTTAATATTTATATATTTAATGTTTATAGGTCATGTTAATATTTATATATTTATTTTGTAGATCATGTTATGGTTATACGACACTCGCTATTGGATCATGATGTGATCATATCGGCGGGAGTCGGCCCGGGCTCCGGGTGAAGAGGCCGAATTCTCGCCACTCGCGGCCGACCGGGGAACCAGCAGAGGCGGACGCATCGCGGCGCGAGAGCCCTTGGCACTTAGAAAAATTTTGGCAAAAGTCGCTCCGGGTGAAGAGGCCGAATTCTCGCCACTCGCGGCCGACCGGGGAACCAGCAGAGGCGGACGCATCGCGGCGCGAGAGCCCTTGGCACTTAGAAAAAAATTGGCAAAAGTCGCTCCGGGTGAAGAGGCCGAATTCTCGCCACTCGCGGCCGACCGGGGAACCAGCAGAGGCGGACGCATCGCGGCGCGAGAGCCCTTGGCACTTAGAAAAAAATTGGCAAAAGTCGCTCCGGGCTCCGGGTGAAGAGGCCGAATTCTCGCCACTCGTGGCCGACCAGGGAACCAGCGAAGGCGGGTAAGCTCTCAAGAGAGCCCCGCCGGCTGGTCCGCGGGCCATTTAGGGTCCCGCGAGTTACCGGTCGCGGCCCGGAATTCTGGCCGACTTGGGAACCAGCGAAGGCGAATAGGAAGTCAAGCGGGTCCCGCCGGCCGGTCCGCGGCGGGAAATGCGCCCTCTGGCGGACACGCCGTTGTAAATGAATGGGCTTTGGCACTTAGTGCATTTTCGCAAAAGTTGAGCCGCGCTCCGGGCGAAGAGGCCGAATTCTCGCTACTCGTGGCCGACCGGGGAACCAGCGAAGGCGGGTAGGCTTTCAAGAGAGCCCCGCCGGCTGGTCCGCGGGCCAATTATGGTCCCGTAAAGTACCGACAGCGGACGCCGACCTACGCCCGGCAAGGACCACCCAGAGGCGGACACGCTCTCCGACGAGCCCCGCCGGCCGGTCCGCGGCGGGAAATGCGCCCTCTGGCGGACACGCCGTTGTAAATGAATGGGCTTTGGCACTTAGTGCATTTTCGCTGAAGTTGATTCGCGCTCCGGGCGAAGAGGCCGAATCCTCGCTACTCGTGGCCGACCGGGGAACCAGCGAAGGCGGGTAGGCTTTCAAGAGAGCCCCGCCGGCTGGTCCGCGGGCCAATTATGGTCCCGTAAAGTACCGACAGCGGACGCCGACCTACGCCCGGCAAGGACCACCCAGAGGCGGACACGCTCTCCGACGAGCCCCGCCGGCCGGTCCGCGGCGGGAAATGCGCCCTCTGGCGGACACGCCGTTGTAAATGAATGGGCTTTGGCACTTAGTGCATTTTCGCTGAAGTTGATTCGCGCTCCGGGCGAAGAGGCCGAATCCTCGCTACTCGTGGCCGAGCAGGGAACCAGCGAAGGCGGGTAAGCTTTTCCATAGAGCCCCGCCGGCTGGTCCGCGGGCCAATTATGGTCCCGTCACCTACCGACAGCGGACGCCGATCCACGCCCGGCAAGGACCACCCAGAGGCGGACACGCTCTCCGACGAGCCCCGCCGGCCGGTCCGCGGCGGGAAACGCGCCCTCTGGCGGACACGCCGTTGTAAATGAATGGGCTTTGGCACTTAGTGCATTTTCGCTGAAGTTGAGCCGCGCTCCGGGCGAAGAGGCCGAATTCTCGCCACTCGCGGCCGACCGGGGAACCAGCGAAGGCGGGTAAGCTTTCAAGAGAGCCCCGCCGGCTGGTCCGCGGGCCGAACGTGGTCCCGTAACGTACCCACAGCGGACGCCGACCCACGCCCGGTAAGAACCACCGAGAGGCGGACACGCTCTCCGACGAGCCCCGCCGGCCGGTCCGCGGCGGGAAATGCGCCCTCTGGCGGACACGCCGTTGTAAATGAATGGGCTTTGGCACTTAGTGCATTTTCGCTGAAGTTGAGCCGCGCTCCGGGCGAAGAGGCCGAATCCTCGCCACTCGTGGCCGAGCAGGGAACCAGCGAAGGCGGGTAAGCTTTCAAGAGAGCCCCGCCGGCTGGTCCGCGGGCCGAACGTGGTCCCGTAAAGTACCGAGAGCGGACGGCGACCCACGCCCGGCAGGAACCACCGAGAGGCGGACACG
>NW_028284069.1:22500-50000 GCF_059516105.1 Syngnathus floridae
GCGGCCCGGCTGAGGCTCGCTTGGTCGAGGGGGCGCGGCGCTGTGCCGGCGACTTTGCCCGCGCGAGGCACGTACGCTGTGGTCCGAAGGAAGAAGCGCGCGACCCGAGTCAGACTCGGGCGCCGCGACCCGACGGTATCTCGCTGCGGCCAGGATGCGGAGTTGAGTCGGCACTGGGGGGATCCGGGAAGGACGAAGGGGCGGCGGCCAACAGTCGCAGCTCGTCGCCGCTGTCACCCAGACGGGAAGCTGCGCCCCGGCCGAGTCAGACTCGGTCGGTGCGGCCCGCTGCGGCCAGCTGGAGAGTGAGCTACGTGCCTGTACCGTGCTCCCGACGAACCGTCCCGGGGGGCTGGTGACGTCGCGCGATCGGCGCTTGATGCTGCGACCGGGAGGGAAGCTGCGCCCCGTCCGAGTCAGACTCGGTCGTTGCGGCCCACCCGAGCCCGCACGCCTCACGCGGAGGGGTCATACGCCCCGGCGGCCACGATAGACGTCCTCCCGCTTCGCGGTGGTCGGGAGGGCTTAGCGGATAGGTGCAGATGCGGGGGCGGCTTCCCGAGATAGCCGTCCCTAGGTTAGGCGAGGGTTTGAGAAACATCTTTCGCGGTAGACCGGCGCGGCCGGCGGACGCCCACGTGGCGTGCCGCGAGTCGGATCGCGCGCTCGGCCTCCGTTGATGGCCGCTAGGTGCGTGCGTGGAATCGGGGCGTCTCGGTCTCGCTGCCGTACGGCTCGCGCTAGGCCTGCGGGGGCGGCGTCGGAGCGCGCGCTCGCGCGGCGGCCGTAGCGCTAGAGGGCGACCCGCAAGTGGGGAGGAACCGTCCACCCAACGCCGGCGCTAGCCGGGGCCGGTGGGGGCCCTACCAAGGCGGGTCATGGTCGCATGTCGGTCGGTCCGGCCTCTGTTTACCGAGGCGGCCGGCACCTCCATCTGCCTTGGATGCCCCGAATCCGCAGACTTTCCTCCGGCCTCAGCTTAAGGAGACGGCCGTTGCCTCCATCCTTGGATGTTAACATTCGCAGCGTTTCAGCTCCGGGCTAGGGCGGGTGAAGTCGTCTCGAACCACGTGCCTGAAGGCCGCCTCGCGCCGGATGCAGGCCCCGCTCTGTCGTGCGGTGTGACCGTCCAACGCGGGCATCGCTAGATTAGCCGTGGCCACGATCCTTCCACACCGCGAGCCTTTCGCCCTCGGCCGGTGGTCGCTCAGTTCGCGGGCCGCTGATCCCGCTCCATCTCTCCGGCCTGTGTTTAAGGAGGCGGCCGCTCCTCCTTCCTTGGATGGACCATTCGCATATTTTTCGCCCGGCCTGTGTTTAAGGAGGCGGCCGGTAACTCCCTTTCTTGGATGAGACCCAACATTCGCATATTTTTCGCCCGGCCTGTGTTTAAGGAGGCGGCCGGTCCTCCCATTCTGCCAGTGTTCCTTGGACTTTGAAAATTTCAAAGTCTTTCCGCTCCGGGCTAGGGCGGGTGAGGTCGTCTCGAACCACGTGCCTGAAGGCCGCCTCGCGCCGGATGCAGGCCCCGCTCTGTCGTGCGGTGTGACCGTCCAACGCGGGCATCGCTAGATTAGCCGTGGCCACGATCCTTCCACACCGCGAGCCTTTCGCCCTCGGCTGATGTTCGGCCAACGTGTGGGGAGGGGGTTATGGACGGCTGCCGGGAGCAGACAGCCGTCCCCGGGTGGGGTGTACAGTCCCTTCACCGCGGCCGCCGGGAGCAGACGGCCGTCGAGCGATTCTGCCATTGTTCCTAGGACTTTGTACATTTTAAAGACCCTCCGCGCGGGCCGCTGATCCCGCTCGGTCGCTCCGGCCTGTGTTTAAGGAGGCGGCCGGTCCTCCCATTCTGCCAGTGTTCCTTGGACTTTGAATATTTCAAAGTCTTTCCGCTCCGGGCTAGGGCGGGTGAGGTCGTCTCGAACCACGTGCCTGAAGGCCGCCTCGCGCCGGATGCAGGCCCCGCTCTGTCGTGCGGTGTGACCGTCCAACGCGGGCATCGCTAGATTAGCCGTGGCCACGATCCTTCCACACCGCGAGCCTTTCGCCCTCGGCT
Organism: Syngnathus floridae; assembly: GCF_059516105.1. Taxonomy (NCBI): domain Eukaryota; kingdom Metazoa; phylum Chordata; class Actinopteri; order Syngnathiformes; family Syngnathidae; genus Syngnathus; species Syngnathus floridae. The sequence goes on from NW_028284069.1 coordinate 24,560, forward strand.
GATGTTCGGCCAACGTGTGGGGAGGGGGGGAAGGACGGCTGCCGGGAGCAGACAGCCGTCCCCGGGTGGGGTGTACAGTCCTTCCACTGCGGCCGCCGGGAGCAGACGGCCGTCGAGCGATTCTGCCATTGTTCCTAGGACTTTGTACATTTTAAAGACCCTCCGCGCGGGCCGCTGATCCCGCTCGGTCGCTCCGGCCTGTGTTTAAGGAGGCGGCCGGTCCTCCCATTCTGCCAGTGTTCCTTGGACTTTGAAAAGTCTTTCCGCTCCGGGCTAGGGCGGGTGAGGTCGTCTCGAACCACGTGCCTGAAGGCCGCCTCGCGCCGGATGCAGGCCCCGCTCTGTCGTGCGGTGTGACCGTCCAACGCGGGCATCGCTAGATTAGCCGTGGCCACGATCCTTCCACACCGCGAGCCTTTCGCCCTCGGCTGATGTTCAACCAACGTGTGGGGAGGGGGTTATGGACGGCTGCCGGGAGCAGACAGCCGTCCCCGGGAGGGGAGACTTCACGGCGGCCGCCGGGAGCAGACGGCCGTCGAGAGATTCTGCCAGTGTTCCTTGGACTTTGACTATTTCAAAGTCTTTCCGCTCCGGGCTAGGGCGGGTGAGGTCGTCTCGAACCACGTGCCTGAAGGCCGCCTCGCGCCGGATGCAGGCCCCGCTCTGTCGTGCGGTGTGACCGTCCAACGCGGGCATCGCTAGATTAGCCGTGGCCACGATCCTTCCACACCGCGAGCCTTTCGCCCTCGGCCGGTGTTCGCTCAACGCGCGGGCCGCTGATCCCGCTCCATCTCTCCGGCCTGTGTTTAAGGAGGCGGCCGGTCCTCCCATTCTGCCAGTGTTCCTTGGACTTTGAAAATTTCAAAGTCTTTCCGCTCCGGGCTAGGGCGGGTGAGGTCGTCTCGAGCCACGTGCCTGAAGGCCGCCTCGCGCCGGATGCAGGCCCCGCTCTGTCGTGCGGTGTGACCGTCCAACGCGGGCATCGCTAGATTAGCCGTGGCCACGATCCTTCCACACCGCGAGCCTTTCGCCCTCGGCTGGTGTTCGTCCAACGTGTGGGGAGGGGGTTAAGGACGGCTGCCGGGAGCAGACAGCCGTCCCCGGGAGGGGAGACTTCACGGCGGCCGCCGGGAGCAGACGGCCGTCGAGAGATTCTGCCAGCGTTCCTTGTACTTTGAATATTTCACAGCCGTGCTCGCACTTAGGAAATTTTCGAGCGCTGTGGCACTTAGACATTTTTCGTCAAGCGTGGCACTTAGAAATTTTTCGTCAAGAGAGGCACTTAGACATTTTTCGTCAAGAGTGACACTTAGAAAATTTTTCACTCTCTTTGTGCCTTCCAGGGTGCTGTGCAACCCTGCGTGTTGTGTTCCCACCGAGCAAGGGGCGCTGCTGGCGGCCATGACCAAGCGCTCGGCACCGGGCCCTTTCATTTTGTGGGGTAAATTATGCGCCCCCCATGCTCGTTCTGACTATATTTTGCGAAAGGGGGGTAAATCGTTGATGAGTACGCTGACTAGGGGGACCATTTAGCGTACTCTGGCGCACCTGAAGACCAAAGTTGGTACTGCACCCTCCCCCTGGTACCCCAGCCCCTGGTACCTAAAGAGGGAGAGGCCGAATTTTCGCTTTTTGGGGCCGACCGAGGGAACCAGCCGAGGCGGACACTTTTCGGCTCAAGAGCCGTTGGCACTTAGAAAAAATTCGCACAAGTTGGCAGGGCTACCAGGGGAAGAGGCCGAATTTTCGCTTTTGAAGGCCGACCGCGGGAACCAGCCGAGGCGGACACTTTTCGGCTCAAGAGCCGTTGGCACTTAGAAAATATTTGCCAAACTTGGCTTGACTTCCAGGAGAAGAGGCCGAATTTTCACTTTTGGTGGCCGACCTGGGGAACCAGCCGAGGCGGACACTTTTCGGCTCAAGAGCCGTTGGCACTTAGAAAATATTTGCCAAACTTGGCTTGACTTCCAGGAGAAGAGGCCGAATTTTCACTTTTGGTGGCCGTTATGGGGAACCAGCCGAGGCGGACACTTTTCGGCTCAAGAGCCGTTGGCACTTAGAAAATATTTGCCAAACATGGCTTGACTTCCAGGAGAAGAGGCCGAATTTTCACTTTTGGTGGCCGTTATGGGGAACCAGCCGAGGCGGACACTTTACGCTGGTTGAGTCGTTGGCACTTAGAAAATATTTGCCAAACTTGGCTTGACTTCCAGGAGAAGAGGCCGAATTTTCACTTTTGGTGGCCGACCTGGGGAACCAGCCGAGGCGGACACTTTACGCTGGTTGAGTCGTTGGCACTTAGAAAATATCTGCCAAACTTGGCTTGACTTCCAGGAGAAGAGGCCGAATTTTCACTTTTGGTGACCGACCTGGGGAACCAGCCGAGGCGGACACTTTACGCTGGTTGAGTCGTTGGCACTTAGAAAATATTTGCCAAACTTGGCTTGACTTCCAGGAGAAGAGGCCGAATTTTCACTTTTGGTGGCCGACCTGGGGAACCAGCCGAGGCGGACACTTTACGCTGGTTGAGTCGTTGGCACTTAGAAAATATTCGCCAAACTTGGCAAGACTTCCAGGAGAAGAGGCCGAATTTTCACTTTTGGTGGCCGACCTGGGGAACCAGCCGAGGCGGACACTTTACGCTGGTTGAGTCGTTGGCACTTAGAAAATATTTGCCAAACTTGGCTTGACTTCCAGGAGAAGAGGCCGAATTTTCACTTTTGGTGGCCGTTATGGGGAACCAGCCGAGGCGGACGCTTTACGGCTGTTGAGTCGTTGGCACTTAGAAAATATTTGCCTAACTTGGCTTGACTTCCAGGAGAAGAGGCCGAATTTTCACTTTTGGTGGCCGACCTGGGGAACCAGCCGAGGCGGACACTTTTCGGCTCAAGAGCCGTTGGCACTTAGAAAATATTTGCCAAACTTGGCTTGACTTCCAGGAGAAGAGGCCGAATTTTCACTTGTCATGGCCGTTATGGGGAACCAGCCGAGGCGGACACTTTAGGCTGGTTGAGTCGTTGGCACTTAGAAAATATTTGCCAAACTTGGCTTGACTTCCAGGAGAAGAGGCCGAATTTTCACTTTTGGTGGCCGACCTGGGGAACCAGCCGAGGCGGACACTTTACGCTGGTTGAGTCGTTGGCACTTAGAAAATATTTGCCAAACTTGGCTTGACTTCCAGGAGAAGAGGCCGAATTTTCACTTTTGGTGGCCGACCTGGGGAACCAGCCGAGGCGGACACTTTACGCTGGTTGAGTCGTTGGCACTTAGAAAATATTTGCCAAACTTGGCTTGACTTCCAGGAGAAGAGGCCGAATTTTCACTTTTCATGGCCGTTATGGGGAACCAGCCGAGGCGGACACTTTACGCTGGTTGAGTCGTTGGCACTTAGAAAATATTTGCCAAACGTGGCTTGACTTCCAGGAGAAGAGGCCGAATTTTCACTTTTGGTGGCCGACCTGGGGAACCAGCCGAGGCGGACACTTTAGGCTGGTTGAGTCGTTGGCACTTAGAAAATATTTGCCAAACTTGGCTTGACTTCCAGGAGAAGAGGCCGAATTTTCACTTGTGGTACCCGACCTGGGGAACCAGCCGAGGCGGACACTTTACGGCTGTTGAGTCGTATGCACTTAGAAAATATTTGCCAAACTTGGCTTGACTTCCAGGAGAAGAGGCCGAATTTTCACTTTTGGTGGCCGACCTGGGGAACCAGCCGAGGCGGACACTTTACGCTGGTTGAGTCGTTGGCACTTAGAAAATATTTGCCAAACTTGGCTTGACTTCCAGGAGAAGAGGCCGAATTTTCACTTTTGGTGGCCGTTATGGGGAACCAGCCGAGGCGGACACTTTTCGGCTCAAGAGCCGTTGGCACTTAGAAAATATTTGCCAAACATGGCTTGACTTCCAGGAGAAGAGGCCGAATTTTCACTTTTGGTGGCCGTTATGGGGAACCAGCCGAGGCGGACACTTTACGCTGGTTGAGTCGTTGGCACTTAGAAAATATTTGCCAAACTTGGCTTGACTTCCAGGAGAAGAGGCCGAATTTTCACTTTTGGTGGCCGACCTGGGGAACCAGCCGAGGCGGACACTTTACGCTGGTTGAGTCGTTGGCACTTAGAAAATATTTGCCAAACTTGGCTTGACTTCCAGGAGAAGAGGCCGAATTTTCACTTTTGGTGGCCGTTATGGGGAACCAGCCGAGGCGGACACTTTTCGGCTCAAGAGCCGTTGGCACTTAGAAAATATTTGCCAAACTTGGCTTGACTTCCAGGAGAAGAGGCCGAATTTTCACTTTTGGTGGCCGACCTGGGGAACCAGCCGAGGCGGACACTTTACGCTGGTTGAGTCGTTGGCACTTAGAAAATATTCGCCAAACTTGGCAAGACTTCCAGGAGAAGAGGCCGAATTTTCACTTTTGGTGGCCGACCTGGGGAACCAGCCGAGGCGGACACTTTACGCTGGTTGAGTCGTTGGCACTTAGAAAATATTTGCCAAACTTGGCTTGACTTCCAGGAGAAGAGGCCGAATTTTCACTTTTCATGGCCGTTATGGGGAACCAGCCGAGGCGGACACTTTGCGCTGGTTGAGTCGTTGGCACTTAGAAAATATTTGCCAAACTTGGCTTGACTTCCAGGAGAAGAGGCCGAATTTTCACTTTTGGTGGCCGTTATGGGGAACCAGCCGAGGCGGACACTTTAGGCTGGTTGAGTCGTTGGCACTCAGAAAATATTCGCCAAACTTGGCCAGACTTCCAGGAGAAGAGGCCGAATTTTCACTTGTGGTACCCGACCTGGGGAACCAGCCGAGGCGGACACTTTAGGCTGGTTGAGTCGTTGGCACTTAGAAAATATTCGCCAAACTTGGCCAGACTTCCAGGAGAAGAGGCCGAATTTTCACTTGTGGTACCCGACCTGGGGAACCAGCCGAGGCGGACACTTTAGGCTGGTTGAGTCGTTGGCACTTAGAAAATATTTGCCAAACTTGGCTTGACTTCCAGGAGAAGAGGCCGAATTTTCACTTTTGGTGGCCGTTATGGGGAACCAGCCGAGGCGGACACTTTAGGCTGGTTGAGTCGTTGGCACTTAGAAAATATTCGCCAAACTTGGCCAGACTTCCAGGAGAAGAGGCTGAATTTTCACTTGTTCTGGCCGTTATGGGGAACCAGCCGAGGCGGACACTTTAGGCTGGTTTAGTCGTTGGCACTTAGAAAATATTCGCCAAACTTGGCCAGACTTCCAGGAGAAGAGGCCGAATTTTCACTTGTTCTGGCCGTTATGGGGAACCAGCCGAGGCGGACACATCACCCCGCAAGTGCCGTTGGCACTTTGAAAATATTCGCCAAACTTGGCCGGACTTCCAGGAGAAGAGGCCGAATTTTCGCTTTTTCTGGCCGACCTGGGGAACCAGACGAGGCGGACACATCACCCCGCAAGTGCCGTTGGCACTTTGAAAATATTCGCCAAACTTGGCCGGACTTCCAGGAGAAGAGGCCGAATTTTCGCTTTTTCTGGCCGACCTGGGGAACCAGACGAGGCGGACACATCACCCCGCAAGTGCCGTTGGCACTTTGAAAATATTCGCCAAACTTGGCCGGACTTCCAGGAGAAGAGGCCGAATTTTCGCTTTTTCTGGCCGACCTGGGGAACCAGACGAGGCGGACACATCACCCCGCAAGTGCCGTTGGCACTTTGAAAATATTCGAAACTTCCATCAAACACACATCGGCTTTTTCGCCGTCGCTGTCCGGCCTGGGCACCATCGTGGCTCGGACAGTTCGTGTGCCAGCTTCCGTTGGCACTTAGAACATTTTTCAAAATAAAAATAAACAGTCCTGCACATACGTGCCGACTATATTTTGCGAAAGGGGAGTAAACCGATGAGTACACTAACTAGGGGGACCAACAGACCGTAGTGGTCTCCCCTGGTACCTAAATGCATACCCCTGGTACCTCAGCGACTACCCCTGGTACCTAAATGCGTACCCCTGGTACCTCAGAGAGGCCGAATTTTCACATTCCGTGGCCGAACTAGGGAACCGGACGAGGCGGACACTTTTCCGGGAGAGACCCGATGGCACTTAGAAAATATTCGCTCAAGTTGGCAGGACTTCCAGAGCAAGAGGCCGAATTTTCACATTATGTGGCCGAACTAGGGAACCGGACGAGTCGGACACTTTTCCGGGAGAGACCCGATGGCATTTAGAAAATATTCGCTCAAGTTGGCAGGACTTCCAGAGCAAGAGGCCGAATTTTCACTTTTTCTGGCCGACTCGGGGAACCAGCCGAGTCGGACGCTTTTCCGGGCAAGACCCGATGGCACTTAGAAAATATTCGCTCAAGTTGGCAGGACTTCCAGGCGAAGAGGCCGAATTTTCACTTTTTCTGGTCGACTCGGGGAACCAGCCGAGTCGGACACTTTTCCGGGCAAGACCCGATGGCACTTAGAAAATATTCGCTCAAGTTGGCAGGACTTCCAGGCGAAGAGGCCGAATTTTCACTTTTTCTGGTCGACTCGGGGAACCAGCCGAGTCGGACACTTTTCCGGGCAAGACCCGATGGCACTTAGAAAATATTCGCTCAAGTTGGCAGGACTTCCAGAGCAAGAGGCCGAATTTTCACATTATGTGGCCGAACCGGGGAACCAGCCGAGTCGGACACTTTTCCGGGCAAGACCCGATGGCACTTAGAAAATTTTCGCTCAAGTTGGCAGGACTTCCAGAGCAAGAGGCCGAATTTTCACATTATGTGGCCGAACTAGGGAACCAGCCGAGTCGGACACTTTTCCGGGCAAGACCCGATGGCACTTAGAAAATTTTCGCTCAAGTTGGCAGGACTTCCAGAGCAAGAGGCCGAATTTTCGCTCGTTCGGGCCGACTCGGGGAACCAGCCGAGTCGGACACTTTTCCGGGCAAGACCCGATGGCACTTAGAAAATATTCGCTCAAGTTGGCAGGACTTCCAGAGCGAGAGGCCGAATTTTCGCTCGTTCGGGCCGACTCGGGGAACCAGCCGAGTCGGACACTTTTCCGGGCAAGACCCGATGGCACTTAGAAAATATTCGCTCAAGTTGGCAGGACTTCCAGAGCAAGAGGCCGAATTTTCGCTCGTTCGGGCCGACTCGGGGAACCAGCCGAGTCGGACACTTTTCCGGGCAAGACCCGATGGCACTTAGAAAATATTCGCTCAAGTTGGCAGGACTTCCAGAGCAAGAGGCCGAATTTTCACTCGGTCGGGCCGACTCGGGGAACCAGCCGAGTCGGACACGTTACGGCCGAACACCCGTTGGCACTTAGAAAATATTCGCTCAAGTTGGCAGGACTTCCAGGCGAAGAGGCTGAATTTTCGCTCGTTCGGGCCGACTCGGGGAACCAGCCGAGTCGGACACTTTTCCGGGCAAGACCCGATGGCACTTAGAAAATATTCGCTCAAGTTGGCAGGACTTCCAGAGCAAGAGGCCGAATTTTCACTCGGTCGGGCCGACTCGGGGAACCAGCCGAGTCGGACACGTTACGGCCGAACACCCGTTGGCACTTAGAAAATATTCGCTCAAGTTGGCAGGACTTCCAGGCGAAGAGGCTGAATTTTCGCTCGTTCGGGCCGACTCGGGGAACCAGCCGAGTCGGACACATTACGGCCGAACACCCGTTGGCACTTAGAAAATATTCGCCAAAGTCGGCCGGACTTCCAGGCGAAGAGGCTGAATTTTCGCTCGTTCGGGCCGACTCGGGGAACCAGCCGAGTCGGACACATTTCGGCGTAACACCCGTTGGCACTTAGAAAATATTCGCCAAAGTTCGTTGGACCTCCAGGCGAAGAGGCCGAATTTTCGCTCGTTCGGGCCGACTCGGGGAACCAGCCGAGTCGGACACATTACGGCCGAACACCCGTTGGCACTTAGAAAATATTCGCCAAAGTTCGTCGGACTTCCAGGCGAAGAGGCCGAATTTTCGCTCGTTCGGGCCGACTCGGGGAACCAGCCGAGTCGGACACATTTCGGCGCAACACCCGTTGGCACTTAGAAAATATTCGCCAAAGTTCGTTGGACCTCCAGGCGAAGAGGCCGAATTTTCGCTCGTTCGGGCCGACTCGGGGAACCAGCCGAGTCGGACACATTACGGCCGAACACCCGTTGGCACTTAGAAAATATTCGCCAAAGTTCGTCGGACTTCCAGGCGAAGAGGCCGAATTTTCGCTCGTTCGGGCCGACTCGGGGAACCAGCCGAGTCGGACACATTTCGGCGCAACACCCGTTGGCACTTAGAAAATATTCGCCCAAGTCGGCCGGACTTCCAGGCGAAGAGGCCGAATTTTCACTTTTTCTGGCCGACCGGAGGAACCAGCCGCGTCGGACACATTACGGTGTAACACCCGTTGGCACTTAGAAAATATTCGCCAAAGTTCGTCGGACCTCCAGAGCGAGAGGCCGAATTTTCACTTTTTCTGGCCGACCGGAGAACCAGCCGAGGCGGACACATCACGCCGCTTTTGCCGTTGGCATATTCGAAACTTCCAGAAGCGGCTTTTTCGCCGTCGCTGTCCGGCCTGGGCACCATCGTGGCTCGGACACGTCGTGTGCCAGCGTCCGCTGGCACTTAGAAAATTTTTCAAAATAAAAATAAACAGTCCTGCACATACGTGCCCACTATATTTTGCGAAAGGGGAGTAAACCGTCGATGAGTACGCTGACTAGTGGGACCAACCATCGCGCTCTGGCGCACCTGAAGACCAAAGTTGGTACTGCACCCTACCCCTGGTACCCAAACGGGGTAGAGGCCGATTTTTCGCATTTGGCGGCCGACCTAGGGAACCAGAAGAGGCGGACACTTTTCCGAGCAAGTGCCGATGGCACTTCCAGAGCGAGAGGCCGAATAATCGTAATTTGTGGCCGACTTGGGAACCAGCGAAGGCGGATAGGAAGTGGAGTGGGTCCCGCCGGCTGGTCCGCGGGCCAATTGCGGTCCCGCGAGTTAGCGATCGCGGTCCGGAATTCTAGCCGACTTGGGAACCAGCGAAGGCGGATTGGAAGTGGAGTGGGTCCCGCCGGCTGGTCCGCGGGCCAATTGCGGTCCCGCGAGTTAGCGATCGCGGTCCGGAATTCTAGCCGACTTGGGAACCAGCGAAGGCGGATAGGAAGTGGAGTGGGTCCCGCCGGCTGGTCCGCGGGCCAATTGCGGTCCCGCGAGTTAGCGATCGCGGTCCGGAATTCTAGCCGACTTGGGAACCAGCGAAGGCGGATGGGTGGTCACCGAGGTCCCGCCGGCTGGTCCGCGGGCCATTTAGGGTCCCGCGTATTACCGATCGCGGTCCGGAATTCTAGCCGACTTGGGAACCAGCGAAGGCGGATAGGAAGTCAAGTGGGTCCCGCCGGCTGGTCCGCGGGCCATTTAGGGTCCCGCGAGTTAGCGATCGCGGTCCGGAATTCTAGCCGGCCGGGGACCACCGCGAGGCGGATGGGTGCTCACCGAGGTCCCGCCGGCTGGTCCGCGGGCCATTTAGGGTCCCGCGAGTTAGCGATCGCGGTCCGGAATTCTAGCCGGCCGGGGACCACCGCGAGGCGGATGGGTGGTCACCGAGGTCCCGCCGGCTGGTCCGCGGGCCATTTAGGGTCCCGCGAGTTACCGATCGCGGTCCGGAATTCTAGCCGGCCGGGGACCACCGCGAGGCGGATGGGTGGTCACCGAGGTCCCGCCGGCTGGTCCGCGGGCCATTTAGGGTCCCGCGAATTACCGATCGCGGTCCGGAATTCTAGCCGGCCAGGGACCACCGCGAGGCGGATGGGTCTTCACCGAGGTCCCGCCGGCTGGTCCGCGGGCCATTTAGGGTCCCGCGAGTTAGCGATCGCGGTCCGGAATTCTAGCCGACTTGGGAACCAGCGAAGGCGGATAGGAAGTGGAGTGGGTCCCGCCGGCTGGTCCGCGGGCCATTTAGGGTCCCGCGAGTTAGCGATCGCGGTCCGGAATTCTACCCGGCCGGGGACCACCGCGAGGCGAATGGGTCTTCACCGAGGTCCCGCCGGCTGGTCCGCGGGCCATTTAGGGTCCCGCGAGTTACCGATCGCGGTCCGGAATTCTAGCCGGCCGGGAACCACCGCGAGGCGGATGGGTGCTCACCGAGGTCCCGCCGGCTGGTCCGCGGGCCAATTGCGGTCCCGCGAGTTAGCGATCGCGGCCCGGAATTCTACCCAGCCGGGGACCACCGCGAGGCGGATAGGTCTTCACCGAGGTCCCGCCGGCTGGTCCGCGGGCCATTTAGGGTCCCGCGAGTTAGCGGTCGCGGTCCGGAATTCTGGCCGACTTGGGAACCAGCGAAGGCGGATGGGTCTTCACCGAGGTCCCGCCGGCTGGTCCGCGGGCCATTTAGGGTCCCGCGAGTTAGCGATCGCGGTCCGGAATTCTAGCCGGCCGGGGACCACCGCGAGGCGGATGGGTCTTCACCGAGGTCCCGCCGGCTGGTCCGCGGGCCATTTAGGGTCCCGCGAGTTACCGATCGCGGTCCGGAATTCTAGCCGGCCGGGAACCACCGCGAGGCGGATGGGTGCTCACCGAGGTCCCGCCGGCTGGTCCGCGGGCCAATTGCGGTCCCGCGAGTTAGCGATCGCGGCCCGGAATTCTACCCAGCCGGGGACCACCGCGAGGCGGATAGGTCTTCACCGAGGTCCCGCCGGCTGGTCCGCGGGCCATTTAGGGTCCCGCGAGTTAGCGGTCGCGGTCCGGAATTCTGGCCGACTTGGGAACCAGCGAAGGCGGATGGGTCTTCACCGAGGTCCCGCCGGCTGGTCCGCGGGCCATTTAGGGTCCCGCGAGTTAGCGATCGCGGTCCGGAATTCTAGCCGGCCGGGGACCACCGCGAGGCGGATGGGTGCTCACCGAGGTCCCGCCGGCTGGTCCGCGGGCCATTTAGGGTCCCGCGAGTTACCGATCGCGGTCCGGAATTCTACCCGGCCGGGAACCACCGCGAGGCGGATGGGTGCTCACCGAGGTCCCGCCGGCTGGTCCGCGGGCCAATTGCGGTCCCGCGAGTTAGCGATCGCGGCCCGGAATTCTACCCGGCCGGGGACCACCGCGAGGCGGATGGGTCTTCACCGAGGTCCCGCCGGCTGGTCCGCGGGCCATTTAGGGTCCCGCGAGTTAGCGATCGCGGTCCGGAATTCTAGCCGGCCGAGGACCACCGCGAGGCGGATGGGTCTTCACCGAGGTCCCGCCGGCTGGTCCGCGGGCCATTTAGGGTCCCGCGAGTTAGCGGTCGCGGTCCGGAATTCTACCCGGCCGGGGACCACCGCGAGGCGGATGGGTCTTCACCGAGGTCCCGCCGGCTGGTCCGCGGGCCATTTAGGGTCCCGCGAGGTACCGATCGCGGTCCGGAATTCTACCCGGCCAGGGACCACCGCGAGGCGGATGGGTCTTCACCGAGGTCCCGCCGGCTGGTCCGCGGGCCATTTAGGGTCCCGCGAGGTACCGATCGCGGTCCGGAACTCTAGCCGGCCGGGGACCACCGCGAGGCGGATGGGTCTTCACCGAGGTCCCGCCGGCTGGTCCGCGGGCCATTTAGGGTCAAATCATATCAAAATGTCATTCTCCGGGTGCGTTCCTCCTCGCTTCGTAAGCCGAACGAGGCTTCCAGAGCCCCGGTTAAGCGTTTTACGCGGCCCGCCGAGCCTCCACAGCACCTCCAGCCGGTTCTCATGAGGCTTTCCTCCTAACTCTTGACGCCCGAGGAGGCTTCCAGAGCCTCGGCTAAGTGTTTTACGCGGCCCGCTGGACTTCCACAGCACCTCCAGCCGGTTCTTATGATGATTTCCTCCTCACTCTTGACGCCCGAGGAGGCTTCCAGCGCCCCGGCTAAGCGTTTTACGCGGCCCGCTGAGCTTCCAGAGCACCTCCAGCCGGTTCCACGGGTGCTTTCCTCCTCACTCTTGAAGCCCGAGGAGGCTTCCAGAGCCTCGGCTAAGCGTTTTACGCGGCCCGCTGAGCTTCCACAGCACCTCCAGCCGGTTCTCATGATGCATTCCTCCTCACTCTTTAAGCCGAACGAGGCTTCCAGAGCCTCGGCTAAGCGTTTTACGCGGCCCGCTGGACTTCCACAGCACCCCCAGCCGGTTCCTATGATGCTTTCCTCCTAACTCTTGACGCCCGAGGAGGCTTCGAGCACCCCGGCTAAGCGTTTTACGCGGCCCGCCGAGCTTCCACAGCACCTCCAGCCGGTTCTCATGAGGCTTTCCTCCTAACTCTTGACGCCCGAGGAGGCTTCCAGAGCCTCGGCTAAGCGTTTTACGCAGCCCACTGAGCTTCCACAGCACCTCCAGCCGGTTCCCCCAGTACTTTCCTCCTCACTCTTTAAGCCGAACGAGGCTTCCAGAGCCCCGGCTAAGCGTTTTACGCGGCCCGCTGGACTTCCAGAGCACCCCCAGCCGGCCCTCACAATGCTTTCCTCCTAACTCTTGACGCCCGAGGAGGCTTCCAGAGCCCCGGCTAAACGTTTTACGCGGTCCGCTGAACTTCCAGAGCACCTCCAGCCGGTTCCCCGGCTGCTTTCCTCCTCGCTTTATAAGCCGAACGAGGCTTCCAGAGCCCCGGCTAAGCGTTTTACGCGGCCCGCTGAACTTCCCCAGCACCTCCAGCCGGTTCTCATGATGCTTTCCTCCTAACTCTTGACGCCCGAGGAGGCTTCCAGAGCCTCGGCTAAGCGTTTTACGCGGCCCGCCGAACTTCCACAGCACCTCCAGCCGGTTCTCATGATGCATTCCTCCTCACTCTTTTAGCCGAACGAGGCTTCCAGAGCCCCGGCTAAGCGTTTTACGCGGCCCGCGGGACTTCCAGAGCACCTCCAGCCGGTTCCACGGGTGCTTTCCTCCTACCTCTTGACGCCCGAGGAGGCTTCCAGAGCCCCGGCTAAGCGTTTTACGCGGCCCGCTGGACTTCCACAGCACCTCCAGCCGGTTCCCATGATGCATTCCTCTTCACTCTTTAAGCCGAACGAGGCTTCCAGAGCCTCGGCTAAGCGTTTTACGCGGCCCGCTGAGCTTCCACCGCACCTCCAGCCGGTTCCCCGGGTGCTTTCCTCCTAACTCTTGACGCCCGAGGAGGCTTCCAGAGCCCCGGCTAAGCGTCCTCCGCGTCCCGCTGATCTTCCCGGAGCTTGTAACGGGGAAATACCTCCCTCTAGCGGACACGGCGGGTAAATACGCCACCTCTCGCACTTAGCGCACACACCCGTTGCTGCGCGTCCGGTGGCACTTTGAGCGGCCAAACGGCGGGAGTAACTGTCACTCTCTTAAGGTAGGCTCACTTGAGATTTTTTTAACCGTCCGCGGAGGCGAGCGGGACCACCGGGACAGCCGGGAGGCCGTGCGCGCGGGCCAAGTGGCCGAAAATAGCTCCAGGCCGACCGGATCGGCTAGTTGTAAGCACCGCGGATGAGATCGCGGAGCATTATTCGACTTCCAGCGGCCGGTGCGCTTACGCACGCCGCCCGGAACCTCCGGGAGGCCGTGCGCATGCGCAAGTGGCCGAAAATAGCTCCTAGCCGACCGGATCGGCTGTTTGTGAGCACCGCGGATGACATCGCGGAGCTTCATTCGACTTCCAGCGGCCGGTGCGCTCGCGCACTCCACCCGGCACCTCCGGGAGGCCGTGCGCGCGCGCCAAGTGGCCGAAAATAGCTCCAAGACGACCGGATCGGCTGTTTACAAGCACCGCGGATGAGATCGCGGAGCTTTATGCGACTTCCAGCGGCCGGTTCGCTCGCGCACTCCACCCGGCACCTCCGGGAGGCCGTGCGCGCGCGCCAAGTGGCCCAAAATAGCTCCAGCCCAGCGGATCTGCACTCCGCGGATGAGATCGCGGAGCTTTATGCGACTTCCAGCGGCCGGCGCGCACGACGAGCAGACCCGGTGACGGTCCAGCTCCACCCGGTACCTCGCACGGCCCGCTTCTCCCCCCCGCGCGGACTTCCGAGCGCTCGGGGAGACGTTCGGAAGCCGCCGGTGCCGTTGGAGCGGGGAAATACCTCCCTCCAGCGGACACGGCGAGTAAATACACCTTCGGCCAAACGGCGGGAGTAACTATGACTCTCTTAAGGTAGCGGCACTCGACATCTTTTTCGCGGTTCGTGGAGGACCCGGCCGGTTCTCGGGGGTGCTTTTTCTCCTAACTCTCGACGCCCGAGGAGGCTTCCAGAGCCCCGGCTAAGCGTTTTACGCGGCCCGCTGAGCTTCCACAGCACCTCCAGCCGGTTCCCCGGGTGCTTTCCTCCTAACTCTTGACGCCCGAGGAGGCTTCCAGAGCCCCGGCTAAGCGTTTTACGCAGCCCGCTGAGCTTCCACAGCACCTCCAGCCGGTTCCCCGGGTGCTTTCCTCCTCACTGTTTAAGCCGAACGAGGCTTCCAGAGCCCCGGCTAAGCGTTTTACGCGGCCCGCTGAACTTCCACCGCACCTCCAGCCGGTTCCCCGGGTGCTTTCCTCCTCACTCTTGACGCCCGAGGAGGCTTCCAGAGCCCCGGCTAAGCGTTTTACGCGGCCCGCTGAGCTTCCAGAGCACCTCCAGCCGGTTCCCCGGGTGCATTCCTCCTCACTCTTGACGCCCGAGGAGGCTTCCAGCGCCCCGGCTTAGCGTTCTCCGCGTCCCGCTGATCTCCCCGGAGCTTGTAACGGGGAAATACCTCCCTCTAGCGGACACGGCGGGTAAATACGCCACCTCTCGCACTTAGCGCACACACCCGTTGCTCCGCGTCCGATGACACTCTGAGCGGCCAAACGGCGGGAGTAACAGTCACTCTCTTAAGGTAGGCTCACTTGAGATTTTTTTAACCGTCCGCGGAGGCGACCGGGACCACCGGGACAGCCGGGAGGCCGTGCGCGCGGGCCAAGTGGCCGAAAATAGCTCCAGCCCAGCGGATCTGCACTTTACAAGCTCCGCGGATGAGATCGCGGAGCATTATTCGACTTCCAGCGGCCGGTGCGCTTACGCACGCCGCCCGGAACCTCCGGGAGGCCGTGCGCATGCGCAAGTGGCCGAAAATAGCTCCAGGCCGACCGGATCGGCTAGTTGTAAGCACCGCGGATGAGATCGCGGAGCATTATTCGACTTCCAGCGGCCGGTGCGCTTACGCACGCCGCCCGGAACCTCCGGGAGGCCGTGCGCATGCGCAAGTGGCCGAAAATAGCTCCAAGCCCAGCGGATCGGCTGTTTGCAAGCACCGCGGATGAGATCGCGGAGCTTTATTCGACTTCCAGCGGCCGGTGCGCTCGCGCACTCCACCCGGCACCTCCGGGAGGCCGTGCGCGCGCACCAAGTGGCCCAAAATAGCTCCAGCCCAGCGGATCTGCACTTTACAAGCTCCGCGGATGAGATCGCGGAGCTTCATTCGACTTCCAGGGGCCGGTGCGCTCGCGCACTCCACCCGGCACCATCCGGGAGACCGTGCGCGCGCGCCAAGTGGCCCAAAATAGCTCCAGCCCAGCGGATCGGCTGTTTACAAGCACCGCGGATGAGATTGCGGAGCTTTATTCGACTTCCAGCGGCCGGTGCGCTCGCGCACTCCACCCGGCACCTCCGGGAGGCCGTGCGCGCGCGCCAAGTGGCCCAAAATAGCTCCAGCCCAGCGGATCTGCACTCCGCGGATGAGATCGCGGAGCTTTGTTCGACTTCCAGCGGCCGGCGCGCACGACGAGCGGACCCGGTGACGGTCCAGCTCCACCCGGTACCTCGCACGGCCCGCTTCTCCCCCCCGCGCGGACTTCCGAGCGCTCGGGGAGACGTTCGGAAGCCGCCGGTGACGTTGGAGCGGGGAAATACCTCCCTCCAGCGGACACGGCGAGTAAATACACCTTCGGCCAAACGGCGGGAGTAACTATGACTCTCTTAAGGTAGCGGCACTCGACATCTTTTTCGCGGTTCGTGGAGGACCCGGCCGGTTCTCGGGGGTGCTTTTTCTCCTAACTCTTGACCCCCGAGAAGGCTTCCAGAGCCCCGGCTAAGCGTTTTACGCGGCCCGCTGAACTTCCAGAGCACCTCCAGCCGGTTCCCCGGGTGCTTTCCGCCTCACTTTCTAAGCCGCCCGAGGCTTCCAGAGCCCCGGCTAAGCGTTCTCCACGTCCCGCTGATCTTCCCGGAGCTTGTAACGGGGAAATACCTCCCTCTAGCGGACACGGCGGGTAAATACGCCACCTCTCGCACTTAGCGCACACTCGCGTTGCTGCGCGTCCGGTGGCACTTTGAGCGGCCAAACGGCGGGAGTAACTGTCACTCTCTTATGGTAGGCTCACTTGAGATTTTTTTAACCGTCCGCGGAGGCGACCGGGACCACCGGGACAGCCGGGAGGCCGTGCGCGCGGGCCAAGTGGCCGAAAATAGCTCCAGGCCGACCGGATCGGCTAGTTGTAAGCACCGCGGAGGAGATCGCGGAGCATTATTCGACTTCCAGCGGCCGGTGCGCTCACGCACGCCACCCGGCACCTCCGGGAGGCCGTGTGCGCGCGCCAAGTGGCCGAAAATAGCTCCAGCCCAGCGGATCTGCACTCCGCGGATGAGATCGCGGAGCTTTTTTCGACTTCCAGCGGCCGGCGCGCACGACGAGCGGACCCGGTGACGGTCCAGCTCCACCCGGTACCTCGCACGGCCCGCTTCTCCCCCCCGCGCGGACTTCCGAGCGCTCGGGGAGACGTTCGGAAGCCGCCGGTGCCGTTGGAGCGGGGAAATACCTCCCTCCAGCGGACACGGCGAGTAAATACACCTTCGGCCAAACGGCGGGAGTAACTATGACTCTCTTAAGGTAGCGGCACTCGACATCTTTTTCGCGGTTCGTGGAGGACCCGGCCGGTTCTCGGGGGTGCTTTTTCTCCTAACTCTCGACGCCCGAGGAGGCTTCCAGAGCCCCGGCTAAGCGTTTTACGCGGCCCGCTGAGCTTCCACAGCACCTCCAGCCGGTTCCCCGGGTGCTTTCCTCCTAACTCTTGACGCCCGAGGAGGCTTCCAGAGCCCCGGCTAAGCGTTTTACGCAGCCCGCTGAGCTTCCACAGCACCTCCAGCCGGTTCCCCGGGTGCTTTCCTCCTCACTGTTTAAGCCGAACGAGGCTTCCAGAGCCCCGGCTAAGCGTTTTACGCGGCCCGCTGAACTTCCACCGCACCTCCAGCCGGTTCCCCGGGTGCTTTCCTCCTCACTCTTGACGCCCGAGGAGGCTTCCAGAGCCCCGGCTAAGCGTTTTACGCGGCCCGCTGAGCTTCCAGAGCACCTCCAGCCGGTTCCCCGGGTGCATTCCTCCTCACTCTTGACGCCCGAGGAGGCTTCCAGCGCCCCGGCTTAGCGTTCTCCGCGTCCCGCTGATCTCCCCGGAGCTTGTAACGGGGAAATACCTCCCTCTAGCGGACACGGCGGGTAAATACGCCACCTCTCGCACTTAGCGCACACACCCGTTGCTCCGCGTCCGATGACACTCTGAGCGGCCAAACGGCGGGAGTAACAGTCACTCTCTTAAGGTAGGCTCACTTGAGATTTTTTTAACCGTCCGCGGAGGCGACCGGGACCACCGGGACAGCCGGGAGGCCGTGCGCGCGGGCCAAGTGGCCGAAAATAGCTCCAGCCCAGCGGATCTGCACTTTACAAGCTCCGCGGATGAGATCGCGGAGCATTATTCGACTTCCAGCGGCCGGTGCGCTTACGCACGCCGCCCGGAACCTCCGGGAGGCCGTGCGCATGCGCAAGTGGCCGAAAATAGCTCCAGGCCGACCGGATCGGCTAGTTGTAAGCACCGCGGATGAGATCGCGGAGCATTATTCGACTTCCAGCGGCCGGTGCGCTTACGCACGCCGCCCGGAACCTCCGGGAGGCCGTGCGCATGCGCAAGTGGCCGAAAATAGCTCCAAGCCCAGCGGATCGGCTGTTTGCAAGCACCGCGGATGAGATCGCGGAGCTTTATTCGACTTCCAGCGGCCGGTGCGCTCGCGCACTCCACCCGGCACCTCCGGGACGCCGTGCGCGCGCACCAAGTGGCCCAAAATAGCTCCAGCCCAGCGGATCTGCACTTTACAAGCTCCGCGGATGAGATCGCGGAGCTTCATTCGACTTCCAGGGGCCGGTGCGCTCGCGCACTCCACCCGGCACCATCCGGGAGACCGTGCGCGCGCGCCAAGTGGCCCAAAATAGCTCCAGCCCAGCGGATCGGCTGTTTACAAGCACCGCGGATGAGATTGCGGAGCTTTATTCGACTTCCAGCGGCCGGTGCGCTCGCGCACTCCACCCGGCACCTCCGGGAGGCCGTGCGCGCGCGCCAAGTGGCCCAAAATAGCTCCAGCCCAGCGGATCTGCACTCCGCGGATGAGATCGCGGAGCTTTGTTCGACTTCCAGCGGCCGGCGCGCACGACGAGCGGACCCGGTGACGGTCCAGCTCCACCCGGTACCTCGCACGGCCCGCTTCTCCCCCCCGCGCGGACTTCCGAGCGCTCGGGGAGACGTTCGGAAGCCGCCGGTGACGTTGGAGCGGGGAAATACCTCCCTCCAGCGGACACGGCGAGTAAATACACCTTCGGCCAAACGGCGGGAGTAACTATGACTCTCTTAAGGTAGCGGCACTCGACATCTTTTTCGCGGTTCGTGGAGGACCCGGCCGGTTCTCGGGGGTGCTTTTTCTCCTAACTCTTGACCCCCGAGAAGGCTTCCAGAGCCCCGGCTAAGCGTTTTACGCGGCCCGCTGAACTTCCAGAGCACCTCCAGCCGGTTCCCCGGGTGCTTTCCGCCTCACTTTCTAAGCCGCCCGAGGCTTCCAGAGCCCCGGCTAAGCGTTCTCCACGTCCCGCTGATCTTCCCGGAGCTTGTAACGGGGAAATACCTCCCTCTAGCGGACACGGCGGGTAAATACGCCACCTCTCGCACTTAGCGCACACTCGCGTTGCTGCGCGTCCGGTGGCACTTTGAGCGGCCAAACGGCGGGAGTAACTGTCACTCTCTTATGGTAGGCTCACTTGAGATTTTTTTAACCGTCCGCGGAGGCGACCGGGACCACCGGGACAGCCGGGAGGCCGTGCGCGCGGGCCAAGTGGCCGAAAATAGCTCCAGGCCGACCGGATCGGCTAGTTGTAAGCACCGCGGAGGAGATCGCGGAGCATTATTCGACTTCCAGCGGCCGGTGCGCTTACGCACGCCGCCCGGAACCTCCGGGAGGCCGTGCGCATGCGCAAGTGGCCGAAAATAGCTCCTAGCCGACCGGATCTGCACTTTACAAGCTCCGCGGATGAGATCGCGGAGCTTTATCCGACTTCCAGCGGCCGGTGCGCTCGCGCACTCCACCCGGCACCTCCGGGAGGCCGTGCGCGCGCGCCAAGTGGCCGAAAATAGCTCCAGCCCAGCGGATCTGCACTTTACAAGCTCCGCGGATGAGATCGCGGAGCTTTATGCGACTTCCAGCGGCCGGCGCGCACGACGAGCGGACCCGGTGACGGTCCAGCTCCACCCGGTACCTCGCACGGCCCGCTTCTCCCCCCCGCGCGGACTTCTGAGCGCTCGGGGAGACGTTCGGAAGCCGCCGGTGCCGTTGGAGCGGGGAAATACCTCCCTCCAGCGGACACGGCGAGTAAATACACCTTCGGCCAAACGGCGGGAGTAACTATGACTCTCTTAAGGTAGCGGCACTCGACATCTTTTTCGCGGTTCGTGGAGGACCCGGCCGGTTCTCGGGGGTGCTTTTTCTCCTAACTCTCGACGCCCGAGGAGGCTTCCAGAGCCCCGGCTAAGCGTTTTACGCGGCCCGCTGAACTTCCACCGCACCTCCAGCCGGTTCCCCGGGTGCTTTCCTCCTAACTCTTGACGCCCGAGGAGGCTTCCAGAGCCCCGGCTAAGCGTTTTACGCGGCCCGCTGAGCTTCCGGAGCACCTCCAGCCGGTTCCACGGGTGCTCCCATCCTCACTTTCTAAGCCGAACGAGGCTTCCAGAGCCTCGGCTAAGCGTTTTACGCGGCCCGCTGAGCTTCCACAGCACCTCCAGCCGCTTCTCATGAGGCTTTCCTCCTAACTCTTGACGCCCGAGGAGGCTTCCAGAGCCCCGGCTAAGCGTTTTACGCGGCCCGCCGAGCCTCCAGAGCACCTCCAGCCGGTTCCCCGGGTGCATTCCTCCTAACTCTTGACGCCCGAGGAGGCTTCCAGAGCCCCGGCTAAGCGTTTTACGCGGCCCGCCGAGCTTCCACAGCACCTCCAGCCGGTTCCCCGAGTGGTTTCCTCCTCACTTTCTAAGCCGAAAGAGGCTTCCAGAGCCCCGGCTAAGCGTTTTACGCGGCCCGCTGACCTTCCACAGCACCTCCAGCCGGTTCTAATGAGGCTTTCCTCCTAACTCTTGACGCCCGAGGAGGCTTCCAGAGCCCCGGCTAAGCGTTTTACGCGGCCCGCTGAGCTTCCACAGCACCTCCAGCCGGTTCCCCGGGTGCTTTCCTCCTCACTCTTGACGCCCGAGGAGGCTTCCAGCACTCCGGCTAAGCGTTTTACGCAGCCCGCTGAGCTTCCACAGCACCTCCAGCCGGTTCTCATGATGCTTTCCTCCTAACTCTCGACGCCCGAGGAGGCTTCCAGAGCCCCGGCTAAGCGTTCTCCACGTCCCGGTGATCTTCCCGGAGGTCGTAACGGGGAAATACCTCCCTCCAGCGGACACGGAGAGAAATTACACCGCCTCTCGCACAGAGGCGGGTAAACGGCGGGAGTAACTATGACTCTCTTAAGGTAGCCCGACTTGACATCTTTTTAACGGTTCGTGGATAAATACATGATATATACTACATATGATCGCATTTACAGCCAAATAATATAAAATGAGCATTCGGTTATAAACATGGTATTCATAATGTTTATAGGTGATGTTAATATTTATATGTTTAATGTTTATAGGTGATGTTAATATTTATATATTTAATGTTTATAGGTCATGTTAATATTTATATATTTATTTTGTAGATCATGTTATGGTTATACGACACTCGCTATTGGATCATGATGTGATCATATCGGCGGGAGTCGGCCCGGGCTCCGGGTGAAGAGGCCGAATTCTCGCCACTCGCGGCCGACCGGGGAACCAGCAGAGGCGGACGCATCGCGGCGCGAGAGCCCTTGGCACTTAGAAAAATTTTGGCAAAAGTCGCTCCGGGTGAAGAGGCCGAATTCTCGCCACTCGCGGCCGACCGGGGAACCAGCAGAGGCGGACGCATCGCGGCGCGAGAGCCCTTGGCACTTAGAAAAAAATTGGCAAAAGTCGCTCCGGGTGAAGAGGCCGAATTCTCGCCACTCGCGGCCGACCGGGGAACCAGCAGAGGCGGACGCATCGCGGCGCGAGAGCCCTTGGCACTTAGAAAAAAATTGGCAAAAGTCGCTCCGGGCTCCGGGTGAAGAGGCCGAATTCTCGCCACTCGTGGCCGACCAGGGAACCAGCGAAGGCGGGTAAGCTCTCAAGAGAGCCCCGCCGGCTGGTCCGCGGGCCATTTAGGGTCCCGCGAGTTACCGGTCGCGGCCCGGAATTCTGGCCGACTTGGGAACCAGCGAAGGCGAATAGGAAGTCAAGCGGGTCCCGCCGGCCGGTCCGCGGCGGGAAATGCGCCCTCTGGCGGACACGCCGTTGTAAATGAATGGGCTTTGGCACTTAGTGCATTTTCGCAAAAGTTGAGCCGCGCTCCGGGCGAAGAGGCCGAATTCTCGCTACTCGTGGCCGACCGGGGAACCAGCGAAGGCGGGTAGGCTTTCAAGAGAGCCCCGCCGGCTGGTCCGCGGGCCAATTATGGTCCCGTAAAGTACCGACAGCGGACGCCGACCTACGCCCGGCAAGGACCACCCAGAGGCGGACACGCTCTCCGACGAGCCCCGCCGGCCGGTCCGCGGCGGGAAATGCGCCCTCTGGCGGACACGCCGTTGTAAATGAATGGGCTTTGGCACTTAGTGCATTTTCGCTGAAGTTGATTCGCGCTCCGGGCGAAGAGGCCGAATCCTCGCTACTCGTGGCCGACCGGGGAACCAGCGAAGGCGGGTAGGCTTTCAAGAGAGCCCCGCCGGCTGGTCCGCGGGCCAATTATGGTCCCGTAAAGTACCGACAGCGGACGCCGACCTACGCCCGGCAAGGACCACCCAGAGGCGGACACGCTCTCCGACGAGCCCCGCCGGCCGGTCCGCGGCGGGAAATGCGCCCTCTGGCGGACACGCCGTTGTAAATGAATGGGCTTTGGCACTTAGTGCATTTTCGCTGAAGTTGATTCGCGCTCCGGGCGAAGAGGCCGAATCCTCGCTACTCGTGGCCGAGCAGGGAACCAGCGAAGGCGGGTAAGCTTTTCCATAGAGCCCCGCCGGCTGGTCCGCGGGCCAATTATGGTCCCGTCACCTACCGACAGCGGACGCCGATCCACGCCCGGCAAGGACCACCCAGAGGCGGACACGCTCTCCGACGAGCCCCGCCGGCCGGTCCGCGGCGGGAAACGCGCCCTCTGGCGGACACGCCGTTGTAAATGAATGGGCTTTGGCACTTAGTGCATTTTCGCTGAAGTTGAGCCGCGCTCCGGGCGAAGAGGCCGAATTCTCGCCACTCGCGGCCGACCGGGGAACCAGCGAAGGCGGGTAAGCTTTCAAGAGAGCCCCGCCGGCTGGTCCGCGGGCCGAACGTGGTCCCGTAACGTACCCACAGCGGACGCCGACCCACGCCCGGTAAGAACCACCGAGAGGCGGACACGCTCTCCGACGAGCCCCGCCGGCCGGTCCGCGGCGGGAAATGCGCCCTCTGGCGGACACGCCGTTGTAAATGAATGGGCTTTGGCACTTAGTGCATTTTCGCTGAAGTTGAGCCGCGCTCCGGGCGAAGAGGCCGAATCCTCGCCACTCGTGGCCGAGCAGGGAACCAGCGAAGGCGGGTAAGCTTTCAAGAGAGCCCCGCCGGCTGGTCCGCGGGCCGAACGTGGTCCCGTAAAGTACCGAGAGCGGACGGCGACCCACGCCCGGCAGGAACCACCGAGAGGCGGACACGCTCTCCGACGAGCCCCGCCGGCTGGTCCGCGGCGGGAAATGCGCCCTCTGGCGGACACGCCGTTGTAAATGAATGGGCTTTGGCACTTAGTGCATTTTCGCTGAAGTTGAGCCGCGCTCCGGGCGAAGAGGCCGAATTCTCGCCACTCTTGGCCGACCAGGGAACCAGCGAAGGCGGGTAAGCTTTCAAGAGAGCCCCGCCGGCTGGTCCGCGGGCCAGTTACGGTCCCGTCACCTACCGACAGCGGACGCCGACCCACGCCCGGCAAGGACCACCGAGAGGCGGATAACGGCGCACACCGCGAACGGCTGGTGGCGGTCGGCTGGTGACGGTCGCTGGGTGGCGGTCGGGGGGTGGCGGTCGGGGATGGTGCTTGGGGATGGTGCTTGGGGACCGGTGGCGCCGGAGGCGCACACCGCGAACGGCTGGTGGCGGTCGGCTGGTGGCGGTCGGCTGGTGGCGGTCGCTGGGTGGCGGTCGGGGGGTGGCGGTCGGGGGGTGGCGGTCGGGGATGGTGCTTGGGGATGGTGCTTGGGACCGGTGGCGCCGGAGGCGCACACCGCGAACGGCTGGTGGCGGTCGGCTGGTGGCGGTCGGCTGGTGGCGGTCGGCTGGTGGCGGTCGGGGGGTGGCGGTCGGGGGGTGGCGGTCGGGGGGTGGCGGTCGGGGATGGTGCTTGGGGATGGTGCTTGGGACCGGTGGCGCCGGAGGCGCACACCGCGAACGGCTGGTGGCGGTCGGCTGGTGGCGGTCGGCTGGTGGCAGTCGGCTGGTGGCGGTCGGGGGGTGGCGGTCGGGGGGTGGCGCTTGGGGATGGTGGCGGTCGCCTTGTGGCGGTCGGGGGGTGGCGCTTGGGGATGGTGGCGGTCGCCTTGTGGCGGTCGCCTTGTGGCGGTCGCCTTGTGGCGGTCGGGGGGTGGCGGTCGGGGATGGTGCTTGGGGATGGTGCTTGGGACCGGTGGCGCCGGAGGCGCACACCGCGAACGGCTGGTGGCGGTCGGCTGGTGGCGGTCGGCTGGTGGCGGTCGGCTGGTGGCGGTCGGCTGGTGGCGGTCGGGGGGTGGCGGTCGGGGGGTGGCGGTCGGGGGGTGGCGGTCGGGGATGGTGCTTGGGGATGGTGCTTGGGACCGGTGGCGCCGGAGGCGCACACCGCGAACGGCTGGTGGCGGTCGGCTGGTGGCGGTCGGCTGGTGGCAGTCGGCTGGTGGCGGTCGGGGGGTGGCGGTCGGGGGGTGGCGCTTGGGGATGGTGGCGGTCGCCTTGTGGCGGTCGGGGGGTGGCGCTTGGGGATGGTGGCGGTCGCCTTGTGGCGGTCGCCTTGTGGCGG
Source organism: Syngnathus floridae (assembly GCF_059516105.1). NCBI lineage: Eukaryota > Metazoa > Chordata > Actinopteri > Syngnathiformes > Syngnathidae > Syngnathus > Syngnathus floridae. The sequence continues at coordinate 48,858 of NW_028284069.1, forward strand.
TCGCCTTGTGGCGGTCGGGGGGTGGCGGTCGGGGGGTGGCGCTTGGGGATGGTGGCGGTCGCCTTGTGGCGGTCGGGGGTGGCGGTCGGGGGGTGGCGCTTGGGGATGGTGGCGGTCGCCTTGTGGCGGTCGGGGGTGGCGCTTGGGGATGGTGGCGGTCGCCTTGTGGCGGTCGGGGGTGGCGCTTGGGGATGGTGGCTGTCGCCTGGTGGCGGTCGGGGGTGGCGCTTGGGGATGGTGGCTGTCGCCTGGTGGCGGTCGACTTGTTGCGGTTGGGGGTGGCGCTTGGGGATGGTGGCTGTAGCCTTGTGGTGGTCCGGGGTGGCGCTTTGGGACCGGCGTCCGGCGGAAAGTGCGTGTTGCGCGGCCCGGAGAAAGTTTCAGCCAAGGGCCCGCCGCTGGAGAAAATTTTAGGTACCAGGGGTGGATTTTTTTTGTCACCGCAGGAGGGGGACGTTGCCTCCGTCGGTGTCCGGCGGAGAGTGCGTGTTGCGCGGCCCGGAGAAAGTTTAGGCCCGGGGCCCGCCGCTGGAGAAAATTTTAGGTACCAGGAGTGGATTTTTTTTGTCACCGCAGGAGGGGGACGTTGCCTCCGTCGGTGTCCGGCGATGAGTGCGTGTTGCGCGGCCCGGAGAAAGTTTAGGCCCGGGGCCCGCCGCTGGAGAAAGTTTTAGGTACCAGGAGTGGATGTACTTACTTCCACAGCGCCCGCGCGCTCCTGGCTGGTGTCCGAGGATGCTGCCTCATCCCCGGACGGGCCTCTTACGCACGCCCGCTGTCATTCTCTGGAGACTAAGTTAAACCGAGGGGAGGCTAAGTTCCACTTAGGGGAGGCTGCCTCCTCCATCCCTCCGCCCGAGGATGCTGCCTCATCCCCGGACGAGCCTCTTACGCACGCCCGCTGTCATCCTCCGATGACCAAGTTCCACTCGGACGAGGCTAAGTTCCACTTAGGGGAGGCTGCCTCCTCCATCCCTCCACCCGAGGATGCTGCCTCATCCCCGGACGAGCCTCTTACGCACGCCCGCTGTCATCCTCCGATGACCAAGTTCCACTCGGACTCCTCCATCCCTCCGCCCGAGGATGCTGCCTCATCCCCGGACGAGCCTCTTACGCACGCCCGCTGTCATCCTCCGATGACCA
>NW_028284069.1:65000-92500 GCF_059516105.1 Syngnathus floridae
CGGGCGCCGCGACCCGACGGTATCTCGCTGCGGCCAGGATGCGGAGTTGAGTCGGCACTGGGGGGATCCGGGAAGGACGAAGGGGCGGCGGCCAACAGTCGCAGCTCGTCGCCGCTGTCACCCAGACGGGAAGCTGCGCCCCGGCCGAGTCAGACTCGGTCGGTGCGGCCCGCTGCGGCCAGCTGGAGAGTGAGCTACGTGCCTGTACCGTGCTCCCGACGAACCGTCCCGGGGGGCTGGTGACGTCGCGCGATCGGCGCTTGATGCTGCGACCGGGAGGGAAGCTGCGCCCCGTCCGAGTCAGACTCGGTCGTTGCGGCCCACCCGAGCCCGCACGCCTCACGCGGAGGGGTCATACGCCCCGGCGGCCACGATAGACGTCCTCCCGCTTCGCGGTGGTCGGGAGGGCTTAGCGGATAGGTGCAGATGCGGGGGCGGCTTCCCGAGATAGCCGTCCCTAGGTTAGGCGAGGGTTTGAGAAACATCTTTCGCGGTAGACCGGCGCGGCCGGCGGACGCCCACGTGGCGTGCCGCGAGTCGGATCGCGCGCTCGGCCTCCGTTGATGGCCGCTAGGTGCGTGCGTGGAATCGGGGCGTCTCGGTCTCGCTGCCGTACGGCTCGCGCTAGGCCTGCGGGGGCGGCGTCGGAGCGCGCGCTCGCGCGGCGGCCGTAGCGCTAGAGGGCGACCCGCAAGTGGGGAGGAACCGTCCACCCAACGCCGGCGCTAGCCGGGGCCGGTGGGGGCCCTACCAAGGCGGGTCATGGTCGCATGTCGGTCGGTCCGGCCTCTGTTTACCGAGGCGGCCGGCACCTCCATCTGCCTTGGATGCCCCGAATCCGCAGACTTTCCTCCGGCCTCAGCTTAAGGAGACGGCCGTTGCCTCCATCCTTGGATGTTAACATTCGCAGCGTTTCAGCTCCGGGCTAGGGCGGGTGAAGTCGTCTCGAACCACGTGCCTGAAGGCCGCCTCGCGCCGGATGCAGGCCCCGCTCTGTCGTGCGGTGTGACCGTCCAACGCGGGCATCGCTAGATTAGCCGTGGCCACGATCCTTCCACACCGCGAGCCTTTCGCCCTCGGCCGGTGGTCGCTCAGTTCGCGGGCCGCTGATCCCGCTCCATCTCTCCGGCCTGTGTTTAAGGAGGCGGCCGCTCCTCCTTCCTTGGATGGACCATTCGCATATTTTTCGCCCGGCCTGTGTTTAAGGAGGCGGCCGGTAACTCCCTTTCTTGGATGAGACCCAACATTCGCATATTTTTCGCCCGGCCTGTGTTTAAGGAGGCGGCCGGTCCTCCCATTCTGCCAGTGTTCCTTGGACTTTGAAAATTTCAAAGTCTTTCCGCTCCGGGCTAGGGCGGGTGAGGTCGTCTCGAACCACGTGCCTGAAGGCCGCCTCGCGCCGGATGCAGGCCCCGCTCTGTCGTGCGGTGTGACCGTCCAACGCGGGCATCGCTAGATTAGCCGTGGCCACGATCCTTCCACACCGCGAGCCTTTCGCCCTCGGCTGATGTTCGGCCAACGTGTGGGGAGGGGGTTATGGACGGCTGCCGGGAGCAGACAGCCGTCCCCGGGTGGGGTGTACAGTCCCTTCACCGCGGCCGCCGGGAGCAGACGGCCGTCGAGCGATTCTGCCATTGTTCCTAGGACTTTGTACATTTTAAAGACCCTCCGCGCGGGCCGCTGATCCCGCTCGGTCGCTCCGGCCTGTGTTTAAGGAGGCGGCCGGTCCTCCCATTCTGCCAGTGTTCCTTGGACTTTGAATATTTCAAAGTCTTTCCGCTCCGGGCTAGGGCGGGTGAGGTCGTCTCGAACCACGTGCCTGAAGGCCGCCTCGCGCCGGATGCAGGCCCCGCTCTGTCGTGCGGTGTGACCGTCCAACGCGGGCATCGCTAGATTAGCCGTGGCCACGATCCTTCCACACCGCGAGCCTTTCGCCCTCGGCTGATGTTCGGCCAACGTGTGGGGAGGGGGGGAAGGACGGCTGCCGGGAGCAGACAGCCGTCCCCGGGTGGGGTGTACAGTCCTTCCACTGCGGCCGCCGGGAGCAGACGGCCGTCGAGCGATTCTGCCATTGTTCCTAGGACTTTGTACATTTTAAAGACCCTCCGCGCGGGCCGCTGATCCCGCTCGGTCGCTCCGGCCTGTGTTTAAGGAGGCGGCCGGTCCTCCCATTCTGCCAGTGTTCCTTGGACTTTGAAAAGTCTTTCCGCTCCGGGCTAGGGCGGGTGAGGTCGTCTCGAACCACGTGCCTGAAGGCCGCCTCGCGCCGGATGCAGGCCCCGCTCTGTCGTGCGGTGTGACCGTCCAACGCGGGCATCGCTAGATTAGCCGTGGCCACGATCCTTCCACACCGCGAGCCTTTCGCCCTCGGCTGATGTTCAACCAACGTGTGGGGAGGGGGTTATGGACGGCTGCCGGGAGCAGACAGCCGTCCCCGGGAGGGGAGACTTCACGGCGGCCGCCGGGAGCAGACGGCCGTCGAGAGATTCTGCCAGTGTTCCTTGGACTTTGACTATTTCAAAGTCTTTCCGCTCCGGGCTAGGGCGGGTGAGGTCGTCTCGAACCACGTGCCTGAAGGCCGCCTCGCGCCGGATGCAGGCCCCGCTCTGTCGTGCGGTGTGACCGTCCAACGCGGGCATCGCTAGATTAGCCGTGGCCACGATCCTTCCACACCGCGAGCCTTTCGCCCTCGGCCGGTGTTCGCTCAACGCGCGGGCCGCTGATCCCGCTCCATCTCTCCGGCCTGTGTTTAAGGAGGCGGCCGGTCCTCCCATTCTGCCAGTGTTCCTTGGACTTTGAAAATTTCAAAGTCTTTCCGCTCCGGGCTAGGGCGGGTGAGGTCGTCTCGAGCCACGTGCCTGAAGGCCGCCTCGCGCCGGATGCAGGCCCCGCTCTGTCGTGCGGTGTGACCGTCCAACGCGGGCATCGCTAGATTAGCCGTGGCCACGATCCTTCCACACCGCGAGCCTTTCGCCCTCGGCTGGTGTTCGTCCAACGTGTGGGGAGGGGGTTAAGGACGGCTGCCGGGAGCAGACAGCCGTCCCCGGGAGGGGAGACTTCACGGCGGCCGCCGGGAGCAGACGGCCGTCGAGAGATTCTGCCAGCGTTCCTTGTACTTTGAATATTTCACAGCCGTGCTCGCACTTAGGAAATTTTCGAGCGCTGTGGCACTTAGACATTTTTCGTCAAGCGTGGCACTTAGAAATTTTTCGTCAAGAGAGGCACTTAGACATTTTTCGTCAAGAGTGACACTTAGAAAATTTTTCACTCTCTTTGTGCCTTCCAGGGTGCTGTGCAACCCTGCGTGTTGTGTTCCCACCGAGCAAGGGGCGCTGCTGGCGGCCATGACCAAGCGCTCGGCACCGGGCCCTTTCATTTTGTGGGGTAAATTATGCGCCCCCCATGCTCGTTCTGACTATATTTTGCGAAAGGGGGGTAAATCGTTGATGAGTACGCTGACTAGGGGGACCATTTAGCGTACTCTGGCGCACCTGAAGACCAAAGTTGGTACTGCACCCTCCCCCTGGTACCCCAGCCCCTGGTACCTAAAGAGGGAGAGGCCGAATTTTCGCTTTTTGGGGCCGACCGAGGGAACCAGCCGAGGCGGACACTTTTCGGCTCAAGAGCCGTTGGCACTTAGAAAAAATTCGCACAAGTTGGCAGGGCTACCAGGGGAAGAGGCCGAATTTTCGCTTTTGAAGGCCGACCGCGGGAACCAGCCGAGGCGGACACTTTTCGGCTCAAGAGCCGTTGGCACTTAGAAAATATTTGCCAAACTTGGCTTGACTTCCAGGAGAAGAGGCCGAATTTTCACTTTTGGTGGCCGACCTGGGGAACCAGCCGAGGCGGACACTTTTCGGCTCAAGAGCCGTTGGCACTTAGAAAATATTTGCCAAACTTGGCTTGACTTCCAGGAGAAGAGGCCGAATTTTCACTTTTGGTGGCCGTTATGGGGAACCAGCCGAGGCGGACACTTTTCGGCTCAAGAGCCGTTGGCACTTAGAAAATATTTGCCAAACATGGCTTGACTTCCAGGAGAAGAGGCCGAATTTTCACTTTTGGTGGCCGTTATGGGGAACCAGCCGAGGCGGACACTTTACGCTGGTTGAGTCGTTGGCACTTAGAAAATATTTGCCAAACTTGGCTTGACTTCCAGGAGAAGAGGCCGAATTTTCACTTTTGGTGGCCGACCTGGGGAACCAGCCGAGGCGGACACTTTACGCTGGTTGAGTCGTTGGCACTTAGAAAATATCTGCCAAACTTGGCTTGACTTCCAGGAGAAGAGGCCGAATTTTCACTTTTGGTGACCGACCTGGGGAACCAGCCGAGGCGGACACTTTACGCTGGTTGAGTCGTTGGCACTTAGAAAATATTTGCCAAACTTGGCTTGACTTCCAGGAGAAGAGGCCGAATTTTCACTTTTGGTGGCCGACCTGGGGAACCAGCCGAGGCGGACACTTTACGCTGGTTGAGTCGTTGGCACTTAGAAAATATTCGCCAAACTTGGCAAGACTTCCAGGAGAAGAGGCCGAATTTTCACTTTTGGTGGCCGACCTGGGGAACCAGCCGAGGCGGACACTTTACGCTGGTTGAGTCGTTGGCACTTAGAAAATATTTGCCAAACTTGGCTTGACTTCCAGGAGAAGAGGCCGAATTTTCACTTTTGGTGGCCGTTATGGGGAACCAGCCGAGGCGGACGCTTTACGGCTGTTGAGTCGTTGGCACTTAGAAAATATTTGCCTAACTTGGCTTGACTTCCAGGAGAAGAGGCCGAATTTTCACTTTTGGTGGCCGACCTGGGGAACCAGCCGAGGCGGACACTTTTCGGCTCAAGAGCCGTTGGCACTTAGAAAATATTTGCCAAACTTGGCTTGACTTCCAGGAGAAGAGGCCGAATTTTCACTTGTCATGGCCGTTATGGGGAACCAGCCGAGGCGGACACTTTAGGCTGGTTGAGTCGTTGGCACTTAGAAAATATTTGCCAAACTTGGCTTGACTTCCAGGAGAAGAGGCCGAATTTTCACTTTTGGTGGCCGACCTGGGGAACCAGCCGAGGCGGACACTTTACGCTGGTTGAGTCGTTGGCACTTAGAAAATATTTGCCAAACTTGGCTTGACTTCCAGGAGAAGAGGCCGAATTTTCACTTTTGGTGGCCGACCTGGGGAACCAGCCGAGGCGGACACTTTACGCTGGTTGAGTCGTTGGCACTTAGAAAATATTTGCCAAACTTGGCTTGACTTCCAGGAGAAGAGGCCGAATTTTCACTTTTCATGGCCGTTATGGGGAACCAGCCGAGGCGGACACTTTACGCTGGTTGAGTCGTTGGCACTTAGAAAATATTTGCCAAACGTGGCTTGACTTCCAGGAGAAGAGGCCGAATTTTCACTTTTGGTGGCCGACCTGGGGAACCAGCCGAGGCGGACACTTTAGGCTGGTTGAGTCGTTGGCACTTAGAAAATATTTGCCAAACTTGGCTTGACTTCCAGGAGAAGAGGCCGAATTTTCACTTGTGGTACCCGACCTGGGGAACCAGCCGAGGCGGACACTTTACGGCTGTTGAGTCGTATGCACTTAGAAAATATTTGCCAAACTTGGCTTGACTTCCAGGAGAAGAGGCCGAATTTTCACTTTTGGTGGCCGACCTGGGGAACCAGCCGAGGCGGACACTTTACGCTGGTTGAGTCGTTGGCACTTAGAAAATATTTGCCAAACTTGGCTTGACTTCCAGGAGAAGAGGCCGAATTTTCACTTTTGGTGGCCGTTATGGGGAACCAGCCGAGGCGGACACTTTTCGGCTCAAGAGCCGTTGGCACTTAGAAAATATTTGCCAAACATGGCTTGACTTCCAGGAGAAGAGGCCGAATTTTCACTTTTGGTGGCCGTTATGGGGAACCAGCCGAGGCGGACACTTTACGCTGGTTGAGTCGTTGGCACTTAGAAAATATTTGCCAAACTTGGCTTGACTTCCAGGAGAAGAGGCCGAATTTTCACTTTTGGTGGCCGACCTGGGGAACCAGCCGAGGCGGACACTTTACGCTGGTTGAGTCGTTGGCACTTAGAAAATATTTGCCAAACTTGGCTTGACTTCCAGGAGAAGAGGCCGAATTTTCACTTTTGGTGGCCGTTATGGGGAACCAGCCGAGGCGGACACTTTTCGGCTCAAGAGCCGTTGGCACTTAGAAAATATTTGCCAAACTTGGCTTGACTTCCAGGAGAAGAGGCCGAATTTTCACTTTTGGTGGCCGACCTGGGGAACCAGCCGAGGCGGACACTTTACGCTGGTTGAGTCGTTGGCACTTAGAAAATATTCGCCAAACTTGGCAAGACTTCCAGGAGAAGAGGCCGAATTTTCACTTTTGGTGGCCGACCTGGGGAACCAGCCGAGGCGGACACTTTACGCTGGTTGAGTCGTTGGCACTTAGAAAATATTTGCCAAACTTGGCTTGACTTCCAGGAGAAGAGGCCGAATTTTCACTTTTCATGGCCGTTATGGGGAACCAGCCGAGGCGGACACTTTGCGCTGGTTGAGTCGTTGGCACTTAGAAAATATTTGCCAAACTTGGCTTGACTTCCAGGAGAAGAGGCCGAATTTTCACTTTTGGTGGCCGTTATGGGGAACCAGCCGAGGCGGACACTTTAGGCTGGTTGAGTCGTTGGCACTCAGAAAATATTCGCCAAACTTGGCCAGACTTCCAGGAGAAGAGGCCGAATTTTCACTTGTGGTACCCGACCTGGGGAACCAGCCGAGGCGGACACTTTAGGCTGGTTGAGTCGTTGGCACTTAGAAAATATTCGCCAAACTTGGCCAGACTTCCAGGAGAAGAGGCCGAATTTTCACTTGTGGTACCCGACCTGGGGAACCAGCCGAGGCGGACACTTTAGGCTGGTTGAGTCGTTGGCACTTAGAAAATATTTGCCAAACTTGGCTTGACTTCCAGGAGAAGAGGCCGAATTTTCACTTTTGGTGGCCGTTATGGGGAACCAGCCGAGGCGGACACTTTAGGCTGGTTGAGTCGTTGGCACTTAGAAAATATTCGCCAAACTTGGCCAGACTTCCAGGAGAAGAGGCTGAATTTTCACTTGTTCTGGCCGTTATGGGGAACCAGCCGAGGCGGACACTTTAGGCTGGTTTAGTCGTTGGCACTTAGAAAATATTCGCCAAACTTGGCCAGACTTCCAGGAGAAGAGGCCGAATTTTCACTTGTTCTGGCCGTTATGGGGAACCAGCCGAGGCGGACACATCACCCCGCAAGTGCCGTTGGCACTTTGAAAATATTCGCCAAACTTGGCCGGACTTCCAGGAGAAGAGGCCGAATTTTCGCTTTTTCTGGCCGACCTGGGGAACCAGACGAGGCGGACACATCACCCCGCAAGTGCCGTTGGCACTTTGAAAATATTCGCCAAACTTGGCCGGACTTCCAGGAGAAGAGGCCGAATTTTCGCTTTTTCTGGCCGACCTGGGGAACCAGACGAGGCGGACACATCACCCCGCAAGTGCCGTTGGCACTTTGAAAATATTCGCCAAACTTGGCCGGACTTCCAGGAGAAGAGGCCGAATTTTCGCTTTTTCTGGCCGACCTGGGGAACCAGACGAGGCGGACACATCACCCCGCAAGTGCCGTTGGCACTTTGAAAATATTCGAAACTTCCATCAAACACACATCGGCTTTTTCGCCGTCGCTGTCCGGCCTGGGCACCATCGTGGCTCGGACAGTTCGTGTGCCAGCTTCCGTTGGCACTTAGAACATTTTTCAAAATAAAAATAAACAGTCCTGCACATACGTGCCGACTATATTTTGCGAAAGGGGAGTAAACCGATGAGTACACTAACTAGGGGGACCAACAGACCGTAGTGGTCTCCCCTGGTACCTAAATGCATACCCCTGGTACCTCAGCGACTACCCCTGGTACCTAAATGCGTACCCCTGGTACCTCAGAGAGGCCGAATTTTCACATTCCGTGGCCGAACTAGGGAACCGGACGAGGCGGACACTTTTCCGGGAGAGACCCGATGGCACTTAGAAAATATTCGCTCAAGTTGGCAGGACTTCCAGAGCAAGAGGCCGAATTTTCACATTATGTGGCCGAACTAGGGAACCGGACGAGTCGGACACTTTTCCGGGAGAGACCCGATGGCACTTAGAAAATATTCGCTCAAGTTGGCAGGACTTCCAGAGCAAGAGGCCGAATTTTCACTTTTTCTGGCCGACTCGGGGAACCAGCCGAGTCGGACGCTTTTCCGGGCAAGACCCGATGGCACTTAGAAAATATTCGCTCAAGTTGGCAGGACTTCCAGGCGAAGAGGCCGAATTTTCACTTTTTCTGGTCGACTCGGGGAACCAGCCGAGTCGGACACTTTTCCGGGCAAGACCCGATGGCACTTAGAAAATATTCGCTCAAGTTGGCAGGACTTCCAGGCGAAGAGGCCGAATTTTCACTTTTTCTGGTCGACTCGGGGAACCAGCCGAGTCGGACACTTTTCCGGGCAAGACCCGATGGCACTTAGAAAATATTCGCTCAAGTTGGCAGGACTTCCAGAGCAAGAGGCCGAATTTTCACATTATGTGGCCGAACCGGGGAACCAGCCGAGTCGGACACTTTTCCGGGCAAGACCCGATGGCACTTAGAAAATTTTCGCTCAAGTTGGCAGGACTTCCAGAGCAAGAGGCCGAATTTTCACATTATGTGGCCGAACTAGGGAACCAGCCGAGTCGGACACTTTTCCGGGCAAGACCCGATGGCACTTAGAAAATTTTCGCTCAAGTTGGCAGGACTTCCAGAGCAAGAGGCCGAATTTTCGCTCGTTCGGGCCGACTCGGGGAACCAGCCGAGTCGGACACTTTTCCGGGCAAGACCCGATGGCACTTAGAAAATATTCGCTCAAGTTGGCAGGACTTCCAGAGCGAGAGGCCGAATTTTCGCTCGTTCGGGCCGACTCGGGGAACCAGCCGAGTCGGACACTTTTCCGGGCAAGACCCGATGGCACTTAGAAAATATTCGCTCAAGTTGGCAGGACTTCCAGAGCAAGAGGCCGAATTTTCGCTCGTTCGGGCCGACTCGGGGAACCAGCCGAGTCGGACACTTTTCCGGGCAAGACCCGATGGCACTTAGAAAATATTCGCTCAAGTTGGCAGGACTTCCAGAGCAAGAGGCCGAATTTTCACTCGGTCGGGCCGACTCGGGGAACCAGCCGAGTCGGACACGTTACGGCCGAACACCCGTTGGCACTTAGAAAATATTCGCTCAAGTTGGCAGGACTTCCAGGCGAAGAGGCTGAATTTTCGCTCGTTCGGGCCGACTCGGGGAACCAGCCGAGTCGGACACATTACGGCCGAACACCCGTTGGCACTTAGAAAATATTCGCCAAAGTCGGCCGGACTTCCAGGCGAAGAGGCTGAATTTTCGCTCGTTCGGGCCGACTCGGGGAACCAGCCGAGTCGGACACATTTCGGCGTAACACCCGTTGGCACTTAGAAAATATTCGCCAAAGTTCGTTGGACCTCCAGGCGAAGAGGCCGAATTTTCGCTCGTTCGGGCCGACTCGGGGAACCAGCCGAGTCGGACACTTTTCCGGGCAAGACCCGATGGCACTTAGAAAATATTCGCTCAAGTTGGCAGGACTTCCAGAGCGAGAGGCCGAATTTTCGCTCGTTCGGGCCGACTCGGGGAACCAGCCGAGTCGGACACTTTTCCGGGCAAGACCCGATGGCACTTAGAAAATATTCGCTCAAGTTGGCAGGACTTCCAGAGCAAGAGGCCGAATTTTCGCTCGTTCGGGCCGACTCGGGGAACCAGCCGAGTCGGACACTTTTCCGGGCAAGACCCGATGGCACTTAGAAAATATTCGCTCAAGTTGGCAGGACTTCCAGAGCAAGAGGCCGAATTTTCACTCGGTCGGGCCGACTCGGGGAACCAGCCGAGTCGGACACGTTACGGCCGAACACCCGTTGGCACTTAGAAAATATTCGCTCAAGTTGGCAGGACTTCCAGGCGAAGAGGCTGAATTTTCGCTCGTTCGGGCCGACTCGGGGAACCAGCCGAGTCGGACACATTACGGCCGAACACCCGTTGGCACTTAGAAAATATTCGCCAAAGTCGGCCGGACTTCCAGGCGAAGAGGCTGAATTTTCGCTCGTTCGGGCCGACTCGGGGAACCAGCCGAGTCGGACACATTTCGGCGTAACACCCGTTGGCACTTAGAAAATATTCGCCAAAGTTCGTTGGACCTCCAGGCGAAGAGGCCGAATTTTCGCTCGTTCGGGCCGACTCGGGGAACCAGCCGAGTCGGACACTTTTCCGGGCAAGACCCGATGGCACTTAGAAAATATTCGCTCAAGTTGGCAGGACTTCCAGAGCGAGAGGCCGAATTTTCGCTCGTTCGGGCCGACTCGGGGAACCAGCCGAGTCGGACACTTTTCCGGGCAAGACCCGATGGCACTTAGAAAATATTCGCTCAAGTTGGCAGGACTTCCAGAGCAAGAGGCCGAATTTTCGCTCGTTCGGGCCGACTCGGGGAACCAGCCGAGTCGGACACTTTTCCGGGCAAGACCCGATGGCACTTAGAAAATATTCGCTCAAGTTGGCAGGACTTCCAGAGCAAGAGGCCGAATTTTCACTCGGTCGGGCCGACTCGGGGAACCAGCCGAGTCGGACACGTTACGGCCGAACACCCGTTGGCACTTAGAAAATATTCGCTCAAGTTGGCAGGACTTCCAGGCGAAGAGGCTGAATTTTCGCTCGTTCGGGCCGACTCGGGGAACCAGCCGAGTCGGACACATTACGGCCGAACACCCGTTGGCACTTAGAAAATATTCGCCAAAGTCGGCCGGACTTCCAGGCGAAGAGGCTGAATTTTCGCTCGTTCGGGCCGACTCGGGGAACCAGCCGAGTCGGACACATTTCGGCGTAACACCCGTTGGCACTTAGAAAATATTCGCCAAAGTTCGTTGGACCTCCAGGCGAAGAGGCCGAATTTTCGCTCGTTCGGGCCGACTCGGGGAACCAGCCGAGTCGGACACATTACGGCCGAACACCCGTTGGCACTTAGAAAATATTCGCCAAAGTTCGTCGGACTTCCAGGCGAAGAGGCCGAATTTTCGCTCGTTCGGGCCGACTCGGGGAACCAGCCGAGTCGGACACATTTCGGCGCAACACCCGTTGGCACTTAGAAAATATTCGCCAAAGTTCGTTGGACCTCCAGGCGAAGAGGCCGAATTTTCGCTCGTTCGGGCCGACTCGGGGAACCAGCCGAGTCGGACACATTACGGCCGAACACCCGTTGGCACTTAGAAAATATTCGCCAAAGTTCGTCGGACTTCCAGGCGAAGAGGCCGAATTTTCGCTCGTTCGGGCCGACTCGGGGAACCAGCCGAGTCGGACACATTTCGGCGCAACACCCGTTGGCACTTAGAAAATATTCGCCCAAGTCGGCCGGACTTCCAGGCGAAGAGGCCGAATTTTCACTTTTTCTGGCCGACCGGAGGAACCAGCCGCGTCGGACACATTACGGTGTAACACCCGTTGGCACTTAGAAAATATTCGCCAAAGTTCGTCGGACCTCCAGAGCGAGAGGCCGAATTTTCACTTTTTCTGGCCGACCGGAGAACCAGCCGAGGCGGACACATCACGCCGCTTTTGCCGTTGGCATATTCGAAACTTCCAGAAGCGGCTTTTTCGCCGTCGCTGTCCGGCCTGGGCACCATCGTGGCTCGGACACGTCGTGTGCCAGCGTCCGCTGGCACTTAGAAAATTTTTCAAAATAAAAATAAACAGTCCTGCACATACGTGCCCACTATATTTTGCGAAAGGGGAGTAAACCGTCGATGAGTACGCTGACTAGTGGGACCAACCATCGCGCTCTGGCGCACCTGAAGACCAAAGTTGGTACTGCACCCTACCCCTGGTACCCAAACGGGGTAGAGGCCGATTTTTCGCATTTGGCGGCCGACCTAGGGAACCAGAAGAGGCGGACACTTTTCCGAGCAAGTGCCGATGGCACTTCCAGAGCGAGAGGCCGAATAATCGTAATTTGTGGCCGACTTGGGAACCAGCGAAGGCGGATAGGAAGTGGAGTGGGTCCCGCCGGCTGGTCCGCGGGCCAATTGCGGTCCCGCGAGTTAGCGATCGCGGTCCGGAATTCTAGCCGACTTGGGAACCAGCGAAGGCGGATTGGAAGTGGAGTGGGTCCCGCCGGCTGGTCCGCGGGCCAATTGCGGTCCCGCGAGTTAGCGATCGCGGTCCGGAATTCTAGCCGACTTGGGAACCAGCGAAGGCGGATAGGAAGTGGAGTGGGTCCCGCCGGCTGGTCCGCGGGCCAATTGCGGTCCCGCGAGTTAGCGATCGCGGTCCGGAATTCTAGCCGACTTGGGAACCAGCGAAGGCGGATGGGTGGTCACCGAGGTCCCGCCGGCTGGTCCGCGGGCCATTTAGGGTCCCGCGTATTACCGATCGCGGTCCGGAATTCTAGCCGACTTGGGAACCAGCGAAGGCGGATAGGAAGTCAAGTGGGTCCCGCCGGCTGGTCCGCGGGCCATTTAGGGTCCCGCGAGTTAGCGATCGCGGTCCGGAATTCTAGCCGGCCGGGGACCACCGCGAGGCGGATGGGTGCTCACCGAGGTCCCGCCGGCTGGTCCGCGGGCCATTTAGGGTCCCGCGAGTTAGCGATCGCGGTCCGGAATTCTAGCCGGCCGGGGACCACCGCGAGGCGGATGGGTGGTCACCGAGGTCCCGCCGGCTGGTCCGCGGGCCATTTAGGGTCCCGCGAGTTACCGATCGCGGTCCGGAATTCTAGCCGGCCGGGGACCACCGCGAGGCGGATGGGTGGTCACCGAGGTCCCGCCGGCTGGTCCGCGGGCCATTTAGGGTCCCGCGAATTACCGATCGCGGTCCGGAATTCTAGCCGGCCAGGGACCACCGCGAGGCGGATGGGTCTTCACCGAGGTCCCGCCGGCTGGTCCGCGGGCCATTTAGGGTCCCGCGAGTTAGCGATCGCGGTCCGGAATTCTAGCCGACTTGGGAACCAGCGAAGGCGGATAGGAAGTGGAGTGGGTCCCGCCGGCTGGTCCGCGGGCCATTTAGGGTCCCGCGAGTTAGCGATCGCGGTCCGGAATTCTACCCGGCCGGGGACCACCGCGAGGCGAATGGGTCTTCACCGAGGTCCCGCCGGCTGGTCCGCGGGCCATTTAGGGTCCCGCGAGTTAGCGATCGCGGCCCGGAATTCTAGCCGGCCGGGGACCACCGCGAGGCGGATGGGTCTTCACCGAGGTCCCGCCGGCTGGTCCGCGGGCCATTTAGGGTCCCGCGAGTTAGCGATCGCGGTCCGGAATTCTAGCCGGCCGGGGACCACCGCGAGGCGGATGGGTCTTCACCGAGGTCCCGCCGGCTGGTCCGCGGGCCATTTAGGGTCCCGCGAGTTACCGATCGCGGTCCGGAATTCTAGCCGGCCGGGAACCACCGCGAGGCGGATGGGTGCTCACCGAGGTCCCGCCGGCTGGTCCGCGGGCCAATTGCGGTCCCGCGAGTTAGCGATCGCGGCCCGGAATTCTACCCGGCCGGGGACCACCGCGAGGCGGATGGGTCTTCACCGAGGTCCCGCCGGCTGGTCCGCGGGCCATTTAGGGTCCCGCGAGTTAGCGATCGCGGTCCGGAATTCTAGCCGGCCGGGGACCACCGCGAGGCGGATGGGTGCTCACCGAGGTCCCGCCGGCTGGTCCGCGGGCCATTTAGGGTCCCGCGAGTTACCGATCGCGGTCCGGAATTCTACCCGGCCGGGAACCACCGCGAGGCGGATGGGTGCTCACCGAGGTCCCGCCGGCTGGTCCGCGGGCCAATTGCGGTCCCGCGAGTTAGCGATCGCGGCCCGGAATTCTACCCGGCCGGGGACCACCGCGAGGCGGATGGGTCTTCACCGAGGTCCCGCCGGCTGGTCCGCGGGCCATTTAGGGTCCCGCGAGTTAGCGATCGCGGTCCGGAATTCTAGCCGGCCGAGGACCACCGCGAGGCGGATGGGTCTTCACCGAGGTCCCGCCGGCTGGTCCGCGGGCCATTTAGGGTCCCGCGAGTTAGCGGTCGCGGTCCGGAATTCTACCCGGCCGGGGACCACCGCGAGGCGGATGGGTCTTCACCGAGGTCCCGCCGGCTGGTCCGCGGGCCATTTAGGGTCCCGCGAGGTACCGATCGCGGTCCGGAATTCTACCCGGCCAGGGACCACCGCGAGGCGGATGGGTCTTCACCGAGGTCCCGCCGGCTGGTCCGCGGGCCATTTAGGGTCCCGCGAGGTACCGATCGCGGTCCGGAACTCTAGCCGGCCGGGGACCACCGCGAGGCGGATGGGTCTTCACCGAGGTCCCGCCGGCTGGTCCGCGGGCCATTTAGGGTCAAATCATATCAAAATGTCATTCTCCGGGTGCGTTCCTCCTCGCTTCGTAAGCCGAACGAGGCTTCCAGAGCCCCGGTTAAGCGTTTTACGCGGCCCGCCGAGCCTCCACAGCACCTCCAGCCGGTTCTCATGAGGCTTTCCTCCTAACTCTTGACGCCCGAGGAGGCTTCCAGAGCCTCGGCTAAGTGTTTTACGCGGCCCGCTGGACTTCCACAGCACCTCCAGCCGGTTCTTATGATGATTTCCTCCTCACTCTTGACGCCCGAGGAGGCTTCCAGCGCCCCGGCTAAGCGTTTTACGCGGCCCGCTGAGCTTCCAGAGCACCTCCAGCCGGTTCCACGGGTGCTTTCCTCCTCACTCTTGAAGCCCGAGGAGGCTTCCAGAGCCTCGGCTAAGCGTTTTACGCGGCCCGCTGAGCTTCCACAGCACCTCCAGCCGGTTCTCATGATGCATTCCTCCTCACTCTTTAAGCCGAACGAGGCTTCCAGAGCCTCGGCTAAGCGTTTTACGCGGCCCGCTGGACTTCCACAGCACCCCCAGCCGGTTCCTATGATGCTTTCCTCCTAACTCTTGACGCCCGAGGAGGCTTCGAGCACCCCGGCTAAGCGTTTTACGCGGCCCGCCGAGCTTCCACAGCACCTCCAGCCGGTTCTCATGAGGCTTTCCTCCTAACTCTTGACGCCCGAGGAGGCTTCCAGAGCCTCGGCTAAGCGTTTTACGCAGCCCACTGAGCTTCCACAGCACCTCCAGCCGGTTCCCCCAGTACTTTCCTCCTCACTCTTTAAGCCGAACGAGGCTTCCAGAGCCCCGGCTAAGCGTTTTACGCGGCCCGCTGGACTTCCAGAGCACCCCCAGCCGGCCCTCACAATGCTTTCCTCCTAACTCTTGACGCCCGAGGAGGCTTCCAGAGCCCCGGCTAAACGTTTTACGCGGTCCGCTGAACTTCCAGAGCACCTCCAGCCGGTTCCCCGGCTGCTTTCCTCCTCGCTTTATAAGCCGAACGAGGCTTCCAGAGCCCCGGCTAAGCGTTTTACGCGGCCCGCTGAACTTCCCCAGCACCTCCAGCCGGTTCTCATGATGCTTTCCTCCTAACTCTTGACGCCCGAGGAGGCTTCCAGAGCCTCGGCTAAGCGTTTTACGCGGCCCGCCGAACTTCCACAGCACCTCCAGCCGGTTCTCATGATGCATTCCTCCTCACTCTTTTAGCCGAACGAGGCTTCCAGAGCCCCGGCTAAGCGTTTTACGCGGCCCGCGGGACTTCCAGAGCACCTCCAGCCGGTTCCACGGGTGCTTTCCTCCTACCTCTTGACGCCCGAGGAGGCTTCCAGAGCCCCGGCTAAGCGTTTTACGCGGCCCGCTGGACTTCCACAGCACCTCCAGCCGGTTCCCATGATGCATTCCTCTTCACTCTTTAAGCCGAACGAGGCTTCCAGAGCCTCGGCTAAGCGTTTTACGCGGCCCGCTGAGCTTCCACCGCACCTCCAGCCGGTTCCCCGGGTGCTTTCCTCCTAACTCTTGACGCCCGAGGAGGCTTCCAGAGCCCCGGCTAAGCGTCCTCCGCGTCCCGCTGATCTTCCCGGAGCTTGTAACGGGGAAATACCTCCCTCTAGCGGACACGGCGGGTAAATACGCCACCTCTCGCACTTAGCGCACACACCCGTTGCTGCGCGTCCGGTGGCACTTTGAGCGGCCAAACGGCGGGAGTAACTGTCACTCTCTTAAGGTAGGCTCACTTGAGATTTTTTTAACCGTCCGCGGAGGCGAGCGGGACCACCGGGACAGCCGGGAGGCCGTGCGCGCGGGCCAAGTGGCCGAAAATAGCTCCAGGCCGACCGGATCGGCTAGTTGTAAGCACCGCGGATGAGATCGCGGAGCATTATTCGACTTCCAGCGGCCGGTGCGCTTACGCACGCCGCCCGGAACCTCCGGGAGGCCGTGCGCATGCGCAAGTGGCCGAAAATAGCTCCTAGCCGACCGGATCGGCTGTTTGTGAGCACCGCGGATGACATCGCGGAGCTTCATTCGACTTCCAGCGGCCGGTGCGCTCGCGCACTCCACCCGGCACCTCCGGGAGGCCGTGCGCGCGCGCCAAGTGGCCGAAAATAGCTCCAAGACGACCGGATCGGCTGTTTACAAGCACCGCGGATGAGATCGCGGAGCTTTATGCGACTTCCAGCGGCCGGTTCGCTCGCGCACTCCACCCGGCACCTCCGGGAGGCCGTGCGCGCGCGCCAAGTGGCCCAAAATAGCTCCAGCCCAGCGGATCTGCACTCCGCGGATGAGATCGCGGAGCTTTATGCGACTTCCAGCGGCCGGCGCGCACGACGAGCAGACCCGGTGACGGTCCAGCTCCACCCGGTACCTCGCACGGCCCGCTTCTCCCCCCCGCGCGGACTTCCGAGCGCTCGGGGAGACGTTCGGAAGCCGCCGGTGCCGTTGGAGCGGGGAAATACCTCCCTCCAGCGGACACGGCGAGTAAATACACCTTCGGCCAAACGGCGGGAGTAACTATGACTCTCTTAAGGTAGCGGCACTCGACATCTTTTTCGCGGTTCGTGGAGGACCCGGCCGGTTCTCGGGGGTGCTTTTTCTCCTAACTCTCGACGCCCGAGGAGGCTTCCAGAGCCCCGGCTAAGCGTTTTACGCGGCCCGCTGAGCTTCCACAGCACCTCCAGCCGGTTCCCCGGGTGCTTTCCTCCTAACTCTTGACGCCCGAGGAGGCTTCCAGAGCCCCGGCTAAGCGTTTTACGCAGCCCGCTGAGCTTCCACAGCACCTCCAGCCGGTTCCCCGGGTGCTTTCCTCCTCACTGTTTAAGCCGAACGAGGCTTCCAGAGCCCCGGCTAAGCGTTTTACGCGGCCCGCTGAACTTCCACCGCACCTCCAGCCGGTTCCCCGGGTGCTTTCCTCCTCACTCTTGACGCCCGAGGAGGCTTCCAGAGCCCCGGCTAAGCGTTTTACGCGGCCCGCTGAGCTTCCAGAGCACCTCCAGCCGGTTCCCCGGGTGCATTCCTCCTCACTCTTGACGCCCGAGGAGGCTTCCAGCGCCCCGGCTTAGCGTTCTCCGCGTCCCGCTGATCTCCCCGGAGCTTGTAACGGGGAAATACCTCCCTCTAGCGGACACGGCGGGTAAATACGCCACCTCTCGCACTTAGCGCACACACCCGTTGCTCCGCGTCCGATGACACTCTGAGCGGCCAAACGGCGGGAGTAACAGTCACTCTCTTAAGGTAGGCTCACTTGAGATTTTTTTAACCGTCCGCGGAGGCGACCGGGACCACCGGGACAGCCGGGAGGCCGTGCGCGCGGGCCAAGTGGCCGAAAATAGCTCCAGCCCAGCGGATCTGCACTTTACAAGCTCCGCGGATGAGATCGCGGAGCATTATTCGACTTCCAGCGGCCGGTGCGCTTACGCACGCCGCCCGGAACCTCCGGGAGGCCGTGCGCATGCGCAAGTGGCCGAAAATAGCTCCAGGCCGACCGGATCGGCTAGTTGTAAGCACCGCGGATGAGATCGCGGAGCATTATTCGACTTCCAGCGGCCGGTGCGCTTACGCACGCCGCCCGGAACCTCCGGGAGGCCGTGCGCATGCGCAAGTGGCCGAAAATAGCTCCAAGCCCAGCGGATCGGCTGTTTGCAAGCACCGCGGATGAGATCGCGGAGCTTTATTCGACTTCCAGCGGCCGGTGCGCTCGCGCACTCCACCCGGCACCTCCGGGAGGCCGTGCGCGCGCACCAAGTGGCCCAAAATAGCTCCAGCCCAGCGGATCTGCACTTTACAAGCTCCGCGGATGAGATCGCGGAGCTTCATTCGACTTCCAGGGGCCGGTGCGCTCGCGCACTCCACCCGGCACCATCCGGGAGACCGTGCGCGCGCGCCAAGTGGCCCAAAATAGCTCCAGCCCAGCGGATCGGCTGTTTACAAGCACCGCGGATGAGATTGCGGAGCTTTATTCGACTTCCAGCGGCCGGTGCGCTCGCGCACTCCACCCGGCACCTCCGGGAGGCCGTGCGCGCGCGCCAAGTGGCCCAAAATAGCTCCAGCCCAGCGGATCTGCACTCCGCGGATGAGATCGCGGAGCTTTGTTCGACTTCCAGCGGCCGGCGCGCACGACGAGCGGACCCGGTGACGGTCCAGCTCCACCCGGTACCTCGCACGGCCCGCTTCTCCCCCCCGCGCGGACTTCCGAGCGCTCGGGGAGACGTTCGGAAGCCGCCGGTGACGTTGGAGCGGGGAAATACCTCCCTCCAGCGGACACGGCGAGTAAATACACCTTCGGCCAAACGGCGGGAGTAACTATGACTCTCTTAAGGTAGCGGCACTCGACATCTTTTTCGCGGTTCGTGGAGGACCCGGCCGGTTCTCGGGGGTGCTTTTTCTCCTAACTCTTGACCCCCGAGAAGGCTTCCAGAGCCCCGGCTAAGCGTTTTACGCGGCCCGCTGAACTTCCAGAGCACCTCCAGCCGGTTCCCCGGGTGCTTTCCGCCTCACTTTCTAAGCCGCCCGAGGCTTCCAGAGCCCCGGCTAAGCGTTCTCCACGTCCCGCTGATCTTCCCGGAGCTTGTAACGGGGAAATACCTCCCTCTAGCGGACACGGCGGGTAAATACGCCACCTCTCGCACTTAGCGCACACTCGCGTTGCTGCGCGTCCGGTGGCACTTTGAGCGGCCAAACGGCGGGAGTAACTGTCACTCTCTTATGGTAGGCTCACTTGAGATTTTTTTAACCGTCCGCGGAGGCGACCGGGACCACCGGGACAGCCGGGAGGCCGTGCGCGCGGGCCAAGTGGCCGAAAATAGCTCCAGGCCGACCGGATCGGCTAGTTGTAAGCACCGCGGATGAGATCGCGGAGCATTATTCGACTTCCAGCGGCCGGTGCGCTCACGCACGCCACCCGGCACCTCCGGGAGGCCGTGTGCGCGCGCCAAGTGGCCGAAAATAGCTCCAGCCCAGCGGATCTGCACTCCGCGGATGAGATCGCGGAGCTTTTTTCGACTTCCAGCGGCCGGCGCGCACGACGAGCGGACCCGGTGACGGTCCAGCTCCACCCGGTACCTCGCACGGCCCGCTTCTCCCCCCCGCGCGGACTTCCGAGCGCTCGGGGAGACGTTCGGAAGCCGCCGGTGCCGTTGGAGCGGGGAAATACCTCCCTCCAGCGGACACGGCGAGTAAATACACCTTCGGCCAAACGGCGGGAGTAACTATGACTCTCTTAAGGTAGCGGCACTCGACATCTTTTTCGCGGTTCGTGGAGGACCCGGCCGGTTCTCGGGGGTGCTTTTTCTCCTAACTCTCGACGCCCGAGGAGGCTTCCAGAGCCCCGGCTAAGCGTTTTACGCGGCCCGCTGAGCTTCCACAGCACCTCCAGCCGGTTCCCCGGGTGCTTTCCTCCTAACTCTTGACGCCCGAGGAGGCTTCCAGAGCCCCGGCTAAGCGTTTTACGCAGCCCGCTGAGCTTCCACAGCACCTCCAGCCGGTTCCCCGGGTGCTTTCCTCCTCACTGTTTAAGCCGAACGAGGCTTCCAGAGCCCCGGCTAAGCGTTTTACGCGGCCCGCTGAACTTCCACCGCACCTCCAGCCGGTTCCCCGGGTGCTTTCCTCCTCACTCTTGACGCCCGAGGAGGCTTCCAGAGCCCCGGCTAAGCGTTTTACGCGGCCCGCTGAGCTTCCAGAGCACCTCCAGCCGGTTCCCCGGGTGCATTCCTCCTCACTCTTGACGCCCGAGGAGGCTTCCAGCGCCCCGGCTTAGCGTTCTCCGCGTCCCGCTGATCTCCCCGGAGCTTGTAACGGGGAAATACCTCCCTCTAGCGGACACGGCGGGTAAATACGCCACCTCTCGCACTTAGCGCACACACCCGTTGCTCCGCGTCCGATGACACTCTGAGCGGCCAAACGGCGGGAGTAACAGTCACTCTCTTAAGGTAGGCTCACTTGAGATTTTTTTAACCGTCCGCGGAGGCGACCGGGACCACCGGGACAGCCGGGAGGCCGTGCGCGCGGGCCAAGTGGCCGAAAATAGCTCCAGCCCAGCGGATCTGCACTTTACAAGCTCCGCGGATGAGATCGCGGAGCATTATTCGACTTCCAGCGGCCGGTGCGCTTACGCACGCCGCCCGGAACCTCCGGGAGGCCGTGCGCATGCGCAAGTGGCCGAAAATAGCTCCAGGCCGACCGGATCGGCTAGTTGTAAGCACCGCGGATGAGATCGCGGAGCATTATTCGACTTCCAGCGGCCGGTGCGCTTACGCACGCCGCCCGGAACCTCCGGGAGGCCGTGCGCATGCGCAAGTGGCCGAAAATAGCTCCAAGCCCAGCGGATCGGCTGTTTGCAAGCACCGCGGATGAGATCGCGGAGCTTTATTCGACTTCCAGCGGCCGGTGCGCTCGCGCACTCCACCCGGCACCTCCGGGAGGCCGTGCGCGCGCACCAAGTGGCCCAAAATAGCTCCAGCCCAGCGGATCTGCACTTTACAAGCTCCGCGGATGAGATCGCGGAGCTTCATTCGACTTCCAGGGGCCGGTGCGCTCGCGCACTCCACCCGGCACCATCCGGGAGACCGTGCGCGCGCGCCAAGTGGCCCAAAATAGCTCCAGCCCAGCGGATCGGCTGTTTACAAGCACCGCGGATGAGATTGCGGAGCTTTATTCGACTTCCAGCGGCCGGTGCGCTCGCGCACTCCACCCGGCACCTCCGGGAGGCCGTGCGCGCGCGCCAAGTGGCCCAAAATAGCTCCAGCCCAGCGGATCTGCACTCCGCGGATGAGATCGCGGAGCTTTGTTCGACTTCCAGCGGCCGGCGCGCACGACGAGCGGACCCGGTGACGGTCCAGCTCCACCCGGTACCTCGCACGGCCCGCTTCTCCCCCCCGCGCGGACTTCCGAGCGCTCGGGGAGACGTTCGGAAGCCGCCGGTGACGTTGGAGCGGGGAAATACCTCCCTCCAGCGGACACGGCGAGTAAATACACCTTCGGCCAAACGGCGGGAGTAACTATGACTCTCTTAAGGTAGCGGCACTCGACATCTTTTTCGCGGTTCGTGGAGGACCCGGCCGGTTCTCGGGGGTGCTTTTTCTCCTAACTCTTGACCCCCGAGAAGGCTTCCAGAGCCCCGGCTAAGCGTTTTACGCGGCCCGCTGAACTTCCAGAGCACCTCCAGCCGGTTCCCCGGGTGCTTTCCGCCTCACTTTCTAAGCCGCCCGAGGCTTCCAGAGCCCCGGCTAAGCGTTCTCCACGTCCCGCTGATCTTCCCGGAGCTTGTAACGGGGAAATACCTCCCTCTAGCGGACACGGCGGGTAAATACGCCACCTCTCGCACTTAGCGCACACTCGCGTTGCTGCGCGTCCGGTGGCACTTTGAGCGGCCAAACGGCGGGAGTAACTGTCACTCTCTTATGGTAGGCTCACTTGAGATTTTTTTAACCGTCCGCGGAGGCGACCGGGACCACCGGGACAGCCGGGAGGCCGTGCGCGCGGGCCAAGTGGCCGAAAATAGCTCCAGGCCGACCGGATCGGCTAGTTGTAAGCACCGCGGAGGAGATCGCGGAGCATTATTCGACTTCCAGCGGCCGGTGCGCTTACGCACGCCGCCCGGAACCTCCGGGAGGCCGTGCGCATGCGCAAGTGGCCGAAAATAGCTCCTAGCCGACCGGATCTGCACTTTACAAGCTCCGCGGATGAGATCGCGGAGCTTTATCCGACTTCCAGCGGCCGGTGCGCTCGCGCACTCCACCCGGCACCTCCGGGAGGCCGTGCGCGCGCGCCAAGTGGCCCAAAATAGCTCCAGCCCAGCGGATCTGCACTCCGCGGATGAGATCGCGGAGCTTTTTTCGACTTCCAGCGGCCGGCGCGCACGACGAGCGGACCCGGTGACGGTCCAGCTCCACCCGGTACCTCGCACGGCCCGCTTCTCCCCCCCGCGCGGACTTCCGAGCGCTCGGGGAGACGTTCGGAAGCCGCCGGTGACGTTGGAGCGGGGAAATACCTCCCTCCAGCGGACACGGCGAGTAAATACACCTTCGGCCAAACGGCGGGAGTAACTATGACTCTCTTAAGGTAGCGGCACTCGACATCTTTTTCGCGGTTCGTGGAGGACCCGGCCGGTTCTCGGGGGTGCTTTTTCTCCTAACTCTTGACCCCCGAGGAGGCTTCCAGAGCCCCGGCTAAGCGTTTTACGCGGCCCGCTGAGCTTCCACAGCACCTCCAGCCGGTTCCACGGGTGCTTTCCTCCTCACTCTTGACGCCCGAGGAGACTTCCAGAGCCTCGGCTAAGCGTTTTACGCGGCCCGCTGAGCTTCCACAGCACCTCCAGCCGGTTCTCATCAGGCTTTCCTCCTAACTCTTGACGCCCGAGGAGGCTTCCAGAGCCCCGGCTAAGCGTTTTACGCGGCCCGCTGAGCTTCCACCGCACCTCCAGCCGGTTCCACGGCTGCTTTCCTCCTCACTGTTTAAGCCGAACGAGGCTTCCAGAGCCCCGGCTAAGCGTTTTGCGCGGCCCGCTGAACTTCCAGAGCACCTCCAGCCGGTTCTGATGATGCTTTCCTCCTCACTCTTGACGCCCGAGGAGGCTTCCAGAGCCTCGGCTAAGCGTTTTACGCGGCCCGCTGAGCTTCCGGAGCACCTCCAGCCGGTTCCACGGGTGCTTCCCTCCTCACTCATGACGCCCGAGGAGGCTTCCAGAGCCTCGGCTAAGCATTTTACGCGGCCCGCTGAGCTTCCACCGCACCTCCAGCCGGATCTCATGAGGCTTTCCTCCTAACTCTTGACGCCCGAGGAGGCTTCCAGAGCCCCGGCTAAGCGTTCTCCGCGTCCCGGTGATCTTCCCGGAGGTCGTAACGGGGAAATACCTCCCTCCAGCGGACACGGAGAGAAATTACACCGCCTCTCGCACACAGGCGGGTAAACGGCGGGAGTAACTATGACTCTCTTAAGGTAGCCTGACTTGACATCTCTTTAACGGTTCGTGGATAAATACATGATATATACTACATATGATCGCATTTACAGCCAAATAATACAAAATGAGCATTCGGTTATAAACATTGTATTCATAATGTTTATAGGTGATGTTAATATTTATATGTTTAATGTTAATAGGTGATGTTAATATTTATATATTTAATGTTTATAGGGGATGTTAATATTTATATATTTATTTTGTACATCATGTTATGGTTATACGACACTCGCTATAGGATCATGATGTGATCATATCGGCGGAAGTCGGCCCGGGCTCCGGGTGAAGAGGCCGAATTCTCGCCACTCGCGGCCGACCGGGGAACCAGCAGAGGCGGACGCTTCGCGGCGCGAGAGCCCTTGGCACTTAGAAAAATTTTGGCAAAAGTCGCTCCGCGCTCCAGGTGAAGAGGCCGAATTCTCGCCACTCGCGGCCGACCGGGGAACCAGCAGAGGCGGACGCATCGCGGCGCGAGAGCCCTTGGCACTTAGAAACATTTTGGCAAAAGTCGCTCCGCGCTCCAGGTGAAGAGGCCGAATTCTCGCCACTCGTGGCCGACCGGGGAACCAGCAGAGGCGGACGCATCGCGGCGCAAGAGCCCTTGGCACTTAGAAAAAAATTGGCAAAAGTCGCTCCGCGCTCCAGGTGAAGAGGCCGAATTCTCGCCACTCGTGGCCGACTGGGGAACCAGCAGAGGCGGACGCATCGCGGCGCGAGAGCCCTTGGCACTTAGAAAAATTTTGGCAAAAGTCGCTCCGCGCTCCAGGTGAAGAGGCCGAATTCTCGCCACTCGTGGCCGACCGGGGAACCAGCAGAGGCGGACGCATCGCGGCGCAAGAGCCCTTGGCACTTAGAAAAAATTGAGCAAAAGTCGGTCCGGGTGAAGAGGCCGAATTCTCGCCACTCGTGGCCGACCGGGGAACCAGCAGAGGCGGACGCATCGCGGCGCAAGAGCCCTTGGCACTTAGAAAAAATTGAGCAAAAGTCGCTCCGGGTGAAGAGGCCGAATTCTCGCCACTCGCGGCCGACCGGGGAACCAGCGAAGGCGGGTAAGCTTTCAAGAGAGCCCCGCCGGCTGGTCCGCGGGCCGAACGTGGTCCCGTAACGTACCCACAGCGGACGCCGACCCACGCCCGGTAAGAACCACCGAGAGGCGGACACGCTCTCCGACGAGCCCCGCCGGCCGGTCCGCGGCGGGAAATGCGCCCTCTGGCGGACACGCCGTTGTAAATGAATGGGCTTTGGCACTTAGTGCATTTTCGCTGAAGTTGAGCCGCGCTCCGGGCGAAGAGGCCGAATTCTCGCTACTCGCGGCCGACCAGGGAACCAGCGAAGGCGGGTAAGCTCTCAAGAGAGCCCCGCCGGCTGGTCCGCGGGCCGAACGTGGTCCCGTAACGTACCCACAGCGGACGCCGACCCACGCCCGGCAAGGACCACCCAGAGGCGGACACGCTCTCCGACGAGCCCCGCCGGCCGGTCCGCGGCGGGAAACGCGCCCTCTGGCGGACACGCCGTTGTAAATGAATGGGCTTTGGCACTTAGTGCATTTTCGCTGAAGTCGCTCCGCGCTCCGGGCGAAGAGGCCGAATTCTCGCTACTCGTGGCCGACCAGGGAACCAGCGAAGGCGGATAAGCTTTCAAGAGAGCCCCGCCGGCTGGTCCGCGGGCCGAACGTGGTCCCGTAACGTACCCACAGCGGACGCCGACCCACGCCCGGTAAGAACCACCGAGAGGCGGACACGCTCTCCGACGAGCCCCGCCGGCCGGTCCGCGGCGGGAAATGCGCCCTCTGGCGGACACGCCGTTGTAAATGAATGGGCTTTGGCACTTAGTGCATTTTCGCTGAAGTTGAGCCGCGCTCCGGGCGAAGAGGCCGAATTCTCGCTACTCGCGGCCGACCAGGGAACCAGCGAAGGCGGGTAAGCTCTCAAGAGAGCCCCGCCGGCTGGTCCGCGGGCCGAACGTGGTCCCGTAACGTACCCACAGCGGACGCCGACCCACGCCCGGCAAGGACCACCCAGAGGCGGACACGCTCTCCGACGAGCCCCGCCGGCCGGTCCGCGGCGGGAAACGCGCCCTCTGGCGGACACGCCGTTGTAAATGAATGGGCTTTGGCACTTAGTGCATTTTCGCTGAAGTCGCTCCGCGCTCCGGGCGAAGAGGCCGAATTCTCGCTACTCGTGGCCGACCAGGGAACCAGCGAAGGCGGATAAGCTTTCAAGAGAGCCCCGCCGGCTGGTCCGCGGGCCGAACGTGGTCCCGTAACGTACCCACAGCGGACGCCGACCCACGCCCGGTAAGAACCACCGAGAGGCGGACACGCTCTCCGACGAGCCCCGCCGGCCGGTCCGCGGCGGGAAATGCGCCCTCTGGCGGACACGCCGTTGTAAATGAATGGGCTTTGGCACTTAGTGCATTTTCGCTGAAGTTGAGCCGCGCTCCGGGCGAAGAGGCCGAATTCTCGCTACTCGCGGCCGACCAGGGAACCAGCGAAGGCGGGTAAGCTCTCAAGAGAGCCCCGCCGGCTGGTCCGCGGGCCGAACGTGGTCCCGTAACGTACCCACAGCGGACGCCGACCCACGCCCGGCAAGGACCACCCAGAGGCGGACACGCTCTCCGACGAGCCCCGCCGGCCGGTCCGCGGCGGGAAACGCGCCCTCTGGCGGACACGCCGTTGTAAATGAATGGGCTTTGGCACTTAGTGCATTTTCGCTGAAGTCGCTCCGCGCTCCGGGCGAAGAGGCCGAATTCTCGCTACTCGTGGCCGACCAGGGAACCAGCGAAGGCGGATAAGCTTTCAAGAGAGCCCCGCCGGCTGGTCCGCGGGCCGAACGTGGTCCCGTAAAGTACCGACAGCGGACGCCGACCTACGCCCGGCAAGGACCACCGAGAGGCGGGCACGCTCTCCGACGAGCCCCGCCGGCCGGTCCGCGGCGGGAAATGCGCCCTCTGGCGGACACGCCGTTGTAAATGAATGGGCTTTGGCACTTAGTGCATTTTCGCTGAAGTTGAGCCGCGCTCCGGGCGAAGAGGCCGAATTATCGCTACTCGCGGCCGACCAGGGAACCAGCGAAGGCGGGTAAGCTCTCAAGAGAACCCCGCTAGCTGGTCCGCGGGCCGAACGTGGTCCCGTAAAGTACCGACAGCGGACGCCGACCCACGCCCGGCAAGGACCACCGAGAGGCGGATAACGGCGCACACCGCGAACGGCGGGGGGCGGTCGCTGGGTGGCGGTCGGCTGGTGGCGGTCGGGGGGTGGCGGTCGGGGATGGTGCTTGGGGATGGTGCTTGGGGACCGGTGGCGCCGGAGGCGCACACCGCGAACGGCTGGTGGCGGTCGGCTGGTGGCGGTCGGCTGGTGGCGGTCGGCTGGTGGCGGTCGCTGGGTGGCGGTCGGGGGGTGGCGGTCGGGGGGTGGCGGTCGGGGATGGTGCTTGGGGATGGTGCTTGGGGACCGGTGGCGCCGGAGGCGCACACCGCGAACGGCTGGTGGCGGTCGGCTGGTGGCGGTCGGCTGGTGGCGGTCGGCTGGTGGCGGTCGGGGGGTGGCGGTCGGGGGGTGGCGGTCGGGGATGGTGCTTGGGGATGGTGCTTGGGACCGGTGGCGCCGGAGGCGCACACCGCGAACGGCTGGTGGCGGTCGGCTGGTGGCGGTCGGCTGGTGGCGGTCGGCTGGTGGCGGTCGGGGGGTGGCGGTCGGGGGGTGGCGCTTGGGGATGGTGGCGGTCGCCTTGTGGCGGTCGGGGGGTGGCGGTCGGGGGGTGGCGCTTGGGGATGGTGGCGGTCGCCTTGTGGCGGTCGGGGGGTGGCGGTCGGGGGGTGGCGCTTGGGGATGGTGGCGGTCGCCTTGTGGCGGTCGGGGGTGGCGCTTGGGGATGGTGGCTGTCGCCTGGTGGCGGTCGGGGGTGGCGCTTGGGGATGGTGGCTGTCGCCTGGTGGCGGTCGGGGGTGGCGCTTGGGGATGGTGGCTGTCGCCTGGTGGCGGTCGACTTGTTGCGGTTGGGGGTGGCGCTTGGGGATGGTGGCTGTAGCCTTGTGGTGGTCCGGGGTGGCGCTTTGGGACCGGCGTCCGGCGGAAAGTGCGTGTTGCGCGGCCCGGAGAAAGTTTCAGCCAAGGGCCCGCCGCTGGAGAAAATTTTAGGTACCAGGGGTGGATTTTTTTTGTCACC
>NW_028284069.1:107500-145000 GCF_059516105.1 Syngnathus floridae
GTCGTCTCGAACCACGTGCCTGAAGGCCGCCTCGCGCCGGATGCAGGCCCCGCTCTGTCGTGCGGTGTGACCGTCCAACGCGGGCATCGCTAGATTAGCCGTGGCCACGATCCTTCCACACCGCGAGCCTTTCGCCCTCGGCTGATGTTCGGCCAACGTGTGGGGAGGGGGGGAAGGACGGCTGCCGGGAGCAGACAGCCGTCCCCGGGTGGGGTGTACAGTCCTTCCACTGCGGCCGCCGGGAGCAGACGGCCGTCGAGCGATTCTGCCATTGTTCCTAGGACTTTGTACATTTTAAAGACCCTCCGCGCGGGCCGCTGATCCCGCTCGGTCGCTCCGGCCTGTGTTTAAGGAGGCGGCCGGTCCTCCCATTCTGCCAGTGTTCCTTGGACTTTGAAAAGTCTTTCCGCTCCGGGCTAGGGCGGGTGAGGTCGTCTCGAACCACGTGCCTGAAGGCCGCCTCGCGCCGGATGCAGGCCCCGCTCTGTCGTGCGGTGTGACCGTCCAACGCGGGCATCGCTAGATTAGCCGTGGCCACGATCCTTCCACACCGCGAGCCTTTCGCCCTCGGCTGATGTTCAACCAACGTGTGGGGAGGGGGTTATGGACGGCTGCCGGGAGCAGACAGCCGTCCCCGGGAGGGGAGACTTCACGGCGGCCGCCGGGAGCAGACGGCCGTCGAGAGATTCTGCCAGTGTTCCTTGGACTTTGACTATTTCAAAGTCTTTCCGCTCCGGGCTAGGGCGGGTGAGGTCGTCTCGAACCACGTGCCTGAAGGCCGCCTCGCGCCGGATGCAGGCCCCGCTCTGTCGTGCGGTGTGACCGTCCAACGCGGGCATCGCTAGATTAGCCGTGGCCACGATCCTTCCACACCGCGAGCCTTTCGCCCTCGGCCGGTGTTCGCTCAACGCGCGGGCCGCTGATCCCGCTCCATCTCTCCGGCCTGTGTTTAAGGAGGCGGCCGGTCCTCCCATTCTGCCAGTGTTCCTTGGACTTTGAAAATTTCAAAGTCTTTCCGCTCCGGGCTAGGGCGGGTGAGGTCGTCTCGAGCCACGTGCCTGAAGGCCGCCTCGCGCCGGATGCAGGCCCCGCTCTGTCGTGCGGTGTGACCGTCCAACGCGGGCATCGCTAGATTAGCCGTGGCCACGATCCTTCCACACCGCGAGCCTTTCGCCCTCGGCTGGTGTTCGTCCAACGTGTGGGGAGGGGGTTAAGGACGGCTGCCGGGAGCAGACAGCCGTCCCCGGGAGGGGAGACTTCACGGCGGCCGCCGGGAGCAGACGGCCGTCGAGAGATTCTGCCAGCGTTCCTTGTACTTTGAATATTTCACAGCCGTGCTCGCACTTAGGAAATTTTCGAGCGCTGTGGCACTTAGACATTTTTCGTCAAGCGTGGCACTTAGAAATTTTTCGTCAAGAGAGGCACTTAGACATTTTTCGTCAAGAGTGACACTTAGAAAATTTTTCACTCTCTTTGTGCCTTCCAGGGTGCTGTGCAACCCTGCGTGTTGTGTTCCCACCGAGCAAGGGGCGCTGCTGGCGGCCATGACCAAGCGCTCGGCACCGGGCCCTTTCATTTTGTGGGGTAAATTATGCGCCCCCCATGCTCGTTCTGACTATATTTTGCGAAAGGGGGGTAAATCGTTGATGAGTACGCTGACTAGGGGGACCATTTAGCGTACTCTGGCGCACCTGAAGACCAAAGTTGGTACTGCACCCTCCCCCTGGTACCCCAGCCCCTGGTACCTAAAGAGGGAGAGGCCGAATTTTCGCTTTTTGGGGCCGACCGAGGGAACCAGCCGAGGCGGACACTTTTCGGCTCAAGAGCCGTTGGCACTTAGAAAAAATTCGCACAAGTTGGCAGGGCTACCAGGGGAAGAGGCCGAATTTTCGCTTTTGAAGGCCGACCGCGGGAACCAGCCGAGGCGGACACTTTTCGGCTCAAGAGCCGTTGGCACTTAGAAAATATTTGCCAAACTTGGCTTGACTTCCAGGAGAAGAGGCCGAATTTTCACTTTTGGTGGCCGACCTGGGGAACCAGCCGAGGCGGACACTTTTCGGCTCAAGAGCCGTTGGCACTTAGAAAATATTTGCCAAACTTGGCTTGACTTCCAGGAGAAGAGGCCGAATTTTCACTTTTGGTGGCCGTTATGGGGAACCAGCCGAGGCGGACACTTTTCGGCTCAAGAGCCGTTGGCACTTAGAAAATATTTGCCAAACATGGCTTGACTTCCAGGAGAAGAGGCCGAATTTTCACTTTTGGTGGCCGTTATGGGGAACCAGCCGAGGCGGACACTTTACGCTGGTTGAGTCGTTGGCACTTAGAAAATATTTGCCAAACTTGGCTTGACTTCCAGGAGAAGAGGCCGAATTTTCACTTTTGGTGGCCGACCTGGGGAACCAGCCGAGGCGGACACTTTACGCTGGTTGAGTCGTTGGCACTTAGAAAATATCTGCCAAACTTGGCTTGACTTCCAGGAGAAGAGGCCGAATTTTCACTTTTGGTGACCGACCTGGGGAACCAGCCGAGGCGGACACTTTACGCTGGTTGAGTCGTTGGCACTTAGAAAATATTTGCCAAACTTGGCTTGACTTCCAGGAGAAGAGGCCGAATTTTCACTTTTGGTGGCCGACCTGGGGAACCAGCCGAGGCGGACACTTTACGCTGGTTGAGTCGTTGGCACTTAGAAAATATTCGCCAAACTTGGCAAGACTTCCAGGAGAAGAGGCCGAATTTTCACTTTTGGTGGCCGACCTGGGGAACCAGCCGAGGCGGACACTTTACGCTGGTTGAGTCGTTGGCACTTAGAAAATATTTGCCAAACTTGGCTTGACTTCCAGGAGAAGAGGCCGAATTTTCACTTTTGGTGGCCGTTATGGGGAACCAGCCGAGGCGGACGCTTTACGGCTGTTGAGTCGTTGGCACTTAGAAAATATTTGCCTAACTTGGCTTGACTTCCAGGAGAAGAGGCCGAATTTTCACTTTTGGTGGCCGACCTGGGGAACCAGCCGAGGCGGACACTTTTCGGCTCAAGAGCCGTTGGCACTTAGAAAATATTTGCCAAACTTGGCTTGACTTCCAGGAGAAGAGGCCGAATTTTCACTTGTCATGGCCGTTATGGGGAACCAGCCGAGGCGGACACTTTAGGCTGGTTGAGTCGTTGGCACTTAGAAAATATTTGCCAAACTTGGCTTGACTTCCAGGAGAAGAGGCCGAATTTTCACTTTTGGTGGCCGACCTGGGGAACCAGCCGAGGCGGACACTTTACGCTGGTTGAGTCGTTGGCACTTAGAAAATATTTGCCAAACTTGGCTTGACTTCCAGGAGAAGAGGCCGAATTTTCACTTTTGGTGGCCGACCTGGGGAACCAGCCGAGGCGGACACTTTACGCTGGTTGAGTCGTTGGCACTTAGAAAATATTTGCCAAACTTGGCTTGACTTCCAGGAGAAGAGGCCGAATTTTCACTTTTCATGGCCGTTATGGGGAACCAGCCGAGGCGGACACTTTACGCTGGTTGAGTCGTTGGCACTTAGAAAATATTTGCCAAACGTGGCTTGACTTCCAGGAGAAGAGGCCGAATTTTCACTTTTGGTGGCCGACCTGGGGAACCAGCCGAGGCGGACACTTTAGGCTGGTTGAGTCGTTGGCACTTAGAAAATATTTGCCAAACTTGGCTTGACTTCCAGGAGAAGAGGCCGAATTTTCACTTGTGGTACCCGACCTGGGGAACCAGCCGAGGCGGACACTTTACGGCTGTTGAGTCGTATGCACTTAGAAAATATTTGCCAAACTTGGCTTGACTTCCAGGAGAAGAGGCCGAATTTTCACTTTTGGTGGCCGACCTGGGGAACCAGCCGAGGCGGACACTTTACGCTGGTTGAGTCGTTGGCACTTAGAAAATATTTGCCAAACTTGGCTTGACTTCCAGGAGAAGAGGCCGAATTTTCACTTTTGGTGGCCGTTATGGGGAACCAGCCGAGGCGGACACTTTTCGGCTCAAGAGCCGTTGGCACTTAGAAAATATTTGCCAAACATGGCTTGACTTCCAGGAGAAGAGGCCGAATTTTCACTTTTGGTGGCCGTTATGGGGAACCAGCCGAGGCGGACACTTTACGCTGGTTGAGTCGTTGGCACTTAGAAAATATTTGCCAAACTTGGCTTGACTTCCAGGAGAAGAGGCCGAATTTTCACTTTTGGTGGCCGACCTGGGGAACCAGCCGAGGCGGACACTTTACGCTGGTTGAGTCGTTGGCACTTAGAAAATATTTGCCAAACTTGGCTTGACTTCCAGGAGAAGAGGCCGAATTTTCACTTTTGGTGGCCGTTATGGGGAACCAGCCGAGGCGGACACTTTTCGGCTCAAGAGCCGTTGGCACTTAGAAAATATTTGCCAAACTTGGCTTGACTTCCAGGAGAAGAGGCCGAATTTTCACTTTTGGTGGCCGACCTGGGGAACCAGCCGAGGCGGACACTTTACGCTGGTTGAGTCGTTGGCACTTAGAAAATATTCGCCAAACTTGGCAAGACTTCCAGGAGAAGAGGCCGAATTTTCACTTTTGGTGGCCGACCTGGGGAACCAGCCGAGGCGGACACTTTACGCTGGTTGAGTCGTTGGCACTTAGAAAATATTTGCCAAACTTGGCTTGACTTCCAGGAGAAGAGGCCGAATTTTCACTTTTCATGGCCGTTATGGGGAACCAGCCGAGGCGGACACTTTGCGCTGGTTGAGTCGTTGGCACTTAGAAAATATTTGCCAAACTTGGCTTGACTTCCAGGAGAAGAGGCCGAATTTTCACTTTTGGTGGCCGTTATGGGGAACCAGCCGAGGCGGACACTTTAGGCTGGTTGAGTCGTTGGCACTCAGAAAATATTCGCCAAACTTGGCCAGACTTCCAGGAGAAGAGGCCGAATTTTCACTTGTGGTACCCGACCTGGGGAACCAGCCGAGGCGGACACTTTAGGCTGGTTGAGTCGTTGGCACTTAGAAAATATTCGCCAAACTTGGCCAGACTTCCAGGAGAAGAGGCCGAATTTTCACTTGTGGTACCCGACCTGGGGAACCAGCCGAGGCGGACACTTTAGGCTGGTTGAGTCGTTGGCACTTAGAAAATATTTGCCAAACTTGGCTTGACTTCCAGGAGAAGAGGCCGAATTTTCACTTTTGGTGGCCGACCTGGGGAACCAGCCGAGGCGGACACTTTACGCTGGTTGAGTCGTTGGCACTTAGAAAATATTCGCCAAACTTGGCAAGACTTCCAGGAGAAGAGGCCGAATTTTCACTTTTGGTGGCCGACCTGGGGAACCAGCCGAGGCGGACACTTTAGGCTGGTTGAGTCGTTGGCACTTAGAAAATATTCGCCAAACTTGGCCAGACTTCCAGGAGAAGAGGCTGAATTTTCACTTGTTCTGGCCGTTATGGGGAACCAGCCGAGGCGGACACTTTAGGCTGGTTTAGTCGTTGGCACTTAGAAAATATTCGCCAAACTTGGCCAGACTTCCAGGAGAAGAGGCCGAATTTTCACTTGTTCTGGCCGTTATGGGGAACCAGCCGAGGCGGACACATCACCCCGCAAGTGCCGTTGGCACTTTGAAAATATTCGCCAAACTTGGCCGGACTTCCAGGAGAAGAGGCCGAATTTTCGCTTTTTCTGGCCGACCTGGGGAACCAGACGAGGCGGACACATCACCCCGCAAGTGCCGTTGGCACTTTGAAAATATTCGCCAAACTTGGCCGGACTTCCAGGAGAAGAGGCCGAATTTTCGCTTTTTCTGGCCGACCTGGGGAACCAGACGAGGCGGACACATCACCCCGCAAGTGCCGTTGGCACTTTGAAAATATTCGCCAAACTTGGCCGGACTTCCAGGAGAAGAGGCCGAATTTTCGCTTTTTCTGGCCGACCTGGGGAACCAGACGAGGCGGACACATCACCCCGCAAGTGCCGTTGGCACTTTGAAAATATTCGAAACTTCCATCAAACACACATCGGCTTTTTCGCCGTCGCTGTCCGGCCTGGGCACCATCGTGGCTCGGACAGTTCGTGTGCCAGCTTCCGTTGGCACTTAGAACATTTTTCAAAATAAAAATAAACAGTCCTGCACATACGTGCCGACTATATTTTGCGAAAGGGGAGTAAACCGATGAGTACACTAACTAGGGGGACCAACAGACCGTAGTGGTCTCCCCTGGTACCTAAATGCATACCCCTGGTACCTCAGCGACTACCCCTGGTACCTAAATGCGTACCCCTGGTACCTCAGAGAGGCCGAATTTTCACATTCCGTGGCCGAACTAGGGAACCGGACGAGGCGGACACTTTTCCGGGAGAGACCCGATGGCACTTAGAAAATATTCGCTCAAGTTGGCAGGACTTCCAGAGCAAGAGGCCGAATTTTCACATTATGTGGCCGAACTAGGGAACCGGACGAGTCGGACACTTTTCCGGGAGAGACCCGATGGCACTTAGAAAATATTCGCTCAAGTTGGCAGGACTTCCAGAGCAAGAGGCCGAATTTTCACTTTTTCTGGCCGACTCGGGGAACCAGCCGAGTCGGACGCTTTTCCGGGCAAGACCCGATGGCACTTAGAAAATATTCGCTCAAGTTGGCAGGACTTCCAGGCGAAGAGGCCGAATTTTCACTTTTTCTGGTCGACTCGGGGAACCAGCCGAGTCGGACACTTTTCCGGGCAAGACCCGATGGCACTTAGAAAATATTCGCTCAAGTTGGCAGGACTTCCAGGCGAAGAGGCCGAATTTTCACTTTTTCTGGTCGACTCGGGGAACCAGCCGAGTCGGACACTTTTCCGGGCAAGACCCGATGGCACTTAGAAAATATTCGCTCAAGTTGGCAGGACTTCCAGAGCAAGAGGCCGAATTTTCACATTATGTGGCCGAACCGGGGAACCAGCCGAGTCGGACACTTTTCCGGGCAAGACCCGATGGCACTTAGAAAATTTTCGCTCAAGTTGGCAGGACTTCCAGAGCAAGAGGCCGAATTTTCACATTATGTGGCCGAACTAGGGAACCAGCCGAGTCGGACACTTTTCCGGGCAAGACCCGATGGCACTTAGAAAATTTTCGCTCAAGTTGGCAGGACTTCCAGAGCAAGAGGCCGAATTTTCGCTCGTTCGGGCCGACTCGGGGAACCAGCCGAGTCGGACACTTTTCCGGGCAAGACCCGATGGCACTTAGAAAATATTCGCTCAAGTTGGCAGGACTTCCAGAGCGAGAGGCCGAATTTTCGCTCGTTCGGGCCGACTCGGGGAACCAGCCGAGTCGGACACTTTTCCGGGCAAGACCCGATGGCACTTAGAAAATATTCGCTCAAGTTGGCAGGACTTCCAGAGCAAGAGGCCGAATTTTCGCTCGTTCGGGCCGACTCGGGGAACCAGCCGAGTCGGACACTTTTCCGGGCAAGACCCGATGGCACTTAGAAAATATTCGCTCAAGTTGGCAGGACTTCCAGAGCAAGAGGCCGAATTTTCACTCGGTCGGGCCGACTCGGGGAACCAGCCGAGTCGGACACGTTACGGCCGAACACCCGTTGGCACTTAGAAAATATTCGCTCAAGTTGGCAGGACTTCCAGGCGAAGAGGCTGAATTTTCGCTCGTTCGGGCCGACTCGGGGAACCAGCCGAGTCGGACACATTACGGCCGAACACCCGTTGGCACTTAGAAAATATTCGCCAAAGTCGGCCGGACTTCCAGGCGAAGAGGCTGAATTTTCGCTCGTTCGGGCCGACTCGGGGAACCAGCCGAGTCGGACACATTTCGGCGTAACACCCGTTGGCACTTAGAAAATATTCGCCAAAGTTCGTTGGACCTCCAGGCGAAGAGGCCGAATTTTCGCTCGTTCGGGCCGACTCGGGGAACCAGCCGAGTCGGACACTTTTCCGGGCAAGACCCGATGGCACTTAGAAAATATTCGCTCAAGTTGGCAGGACTTCCAGAGCGAGAGGCCGAATTTTCGCTCGTTCGGGCCGACTCGGGGAACCAGCCGAGTCGGACACTTTTCCGGGCAAGACCCGATGGCACTTAGAAAATATTCGCTCAAGTTGGCAGGACTTCCAGAGCAAGAGGCCGAATTTTCGCTCGTTCGGGCCGACTCGGGGAACCAGCCGAGTCGGACACTTTTCCGGGCAAGACCCGATGGCACTTAGAAAATATTCGCTCAAGTTGGCAGGACTTCCAGAGCAAGAGGCCGAATTTTCACTCGGTCGGGCCGACTCGGGGAACCAGCCGAGTCGGACACGTTACGGCCGAACACCCGTTGGCACTTAGAAAATATTCGCTCAAGTTGGCAGGACTTCCAGGCGAAGAGGCTGAATTTTCGCTCGTTCGGGCCGACTCGGGGAACCAGCCGAGTCGGACACATTACGGCCGAACACCCGTTGGCACTTAGAAAATATTCGCCAAAGTCGGCCGGACTTCCAGGCGAAGAGGCTGAATTTTCGCTCGTTCGGGCCGACTCGGGGAACCAGCCGAGTCGGACACATTTCGGCGTAACACCCGTTGGCACTTAGAAAATATTCGCCAAAGTTCGTTGGACCTCCAGGCGAAGAGGCCGAATTTTCGCTCGTTCGGGCCGACTCGGGGAACCAGCCGAGTCGGACACTTTTCCGGGCAAGACCCGATGGCACTTAGAAAATATTCGCTCAAGTTGGCAGGACTTCCAGAGCGAGAGGCCGA
This sequence comes from Syngnathus floridae, assembly GCF_059516105.1. NCBI lineage: Eukaryota > Metazoa > Chordata > Actinopteri > Syngnathiformes > Syngnathidae > Syngnathus > Syngnathus floridae. The sequence goes on from NW_028284069.1 coordinate 116,189, forward strand.
ATTTTCGCTCGTTCGGGCCGACTCGGGGAACCAGCCGAGTCGGACACTTTTCCGGGCAAGACCCGATGGCACTTAGAAAATATTCGCTCAAGTTGGCAGGACTTCCAGAGCAAGAGGCCGAATTTTCGCTCGTTCGGGCCGACTCGGGGAACCAGCCGAGTCGGACACTTTTCCGGGCAAGACCCGATGGCACTTAGAAAATATTCGCTCAAGTTGGCAGGACTTCCAGAGCAAGAGGCCGAATTTTCACTCGGTCGGGCCGACTCGGGGAACCAGCCGAGTCGGACACGTTACGGCCGAACACCCGTTGGCACTTAGAAAATATTCGCTCAAGTTGGCAGGACTTCCAGGCGAAGAGGCTGAATTTTCGCTCGTTCGGGCCGACTCGGGGAACCAGCCGAGTCGGACACATTACGGCCGAACACCCGTTGGCACTTAGAAAATATTCGCCAAAGTCGGCCGGACTTCCAGGCGAAGAGGCTGAATTTTCGCTCGTTCGGGCCGACTCGGGGAACCAGCCGAGTCGGACACATTTCGGCGTAACACCCGTTGGCACTTAGAAAATATTCGCCAAAGTTCGTTGGACCTCCAGGCGAAGAGGCCGAATTTTCGCTCGTTCGGGCCGACTCGGGGAACCAGCCGAGTCGGACACATTACGGCCGAACACCCGTTGGCACTTAGAAAATATTCGCCAAAGTTCGTCGGACTTCCAGGCGAAGAGGCCGAATTTTCGCTCGTTCGGGCCGACTCGGGGAACCAGCCGAGTCGGACACATTTCGGCGCAACACCCGTTGGCACTTAGAAAATATTCGCCAAAGTTCGTTGGACCTCCAGGCGAAGAGGCCGAATTTTCGCTCGTTCGGGCCGACTCGGGGAACCAGCCGAGTCGGACACATTACGGCCGAACACCCGTTGGCACTTAGAAAATATTCGCCAAAGTTCGTCGGACTTCCAGGCGAAGAGGCCGAATTTTCGCTCGTTCGGGCCGACTCGGGGAACCAGCCGAGTCGGACACATTTCGGCGCAACACCCGTTGGCACTTAGAAAATATTCGCCCAAGTCGGCCGGACTTCCAGGCGAAGAGGCCGAATTTTCACTTTTTCTGGCCGACCGGAGGAACCAGCCGCGTCGGACACATTACGGTGTAACACCCGTTGGCACTTAGAAAATATTCGCCAAAGTTCGTCGGACCTCCAGAGCGAGAGGCCGAATTTTCACTTTTTCTGGCCGACCGGAGAACCAGCCGAGGCGGACACATCACGCCGCTTTTGCCGTTGGCATATTCGAAACTTCCAGAAGCGGCTTTTTCGCCGTCGCTGTCCGGCCTGGGCACCATCGTGGCTCGGACACGTCGTGTGCCAGCGTCCGCTGGCACTTAGAAAATTTTTCAAAATAAAAATAAACAGTCCTGCACATACGTGCCCACTATATTTTGCGAAAGGGGAGTAAACCGTCGATGAGTACGCTGACTAGTGGGACCAACCATCGCGCTCTGGCGCACCTGAAGACCAAAGTTGGTACTGCACCCTACCCCTGGTACCCAAACGGGGTAGAGGCCGATTTTTCGCATTTGGCGGCCGACCTAGGGAACCAGAAGAGGCGGACACTTTTCCGAGCAAGTGCCGATGGCACTTCCAGAGCGAGAGGCCGAATAATCGTAATTTGTGGCCGACTTGGGAACCAGCGAAGGCGGATAGGAAGTGGAGTGGGTCCCGCCGGCTGGTCCGCGGGCCAATTGCGGTCCCGCGAGTTAGCGATCGCGGTCCGGAATTCTAGCCGACTTGGGAACCAGCGAAGGCGGATTGGAAGTGGAGTGGGTCCCGCCGGCTGGTCCGCGGGCCAATTGCGGTCCCGCGAGTTAGCGATCGCGGTCCGGAATTCTAGCCGACTTGGGAACCAGCGAAGGCGGATAGGAAGTGGAGTGGGTCCCGCCGGCTGGTCCGCGGGCCAATTGCGGTCCCGCGAGTTAGCGATCGCGGTCCGGAATTCTAGCCGACTTGGGAACCAGCGAAGGCGGATGGGTGGTCACCGAGGTCCCGCCGGCTGGTCCGCGGGCCATTTAGGGTCCCGCGTATTACCGATCGCGGTCCGGAATTCTAGCCGACTTGGGAACCAGCGAAGGCGGATAGGAAGTCAAGTGGGTCCCGCCGGCTGGTCCGCGGGCCATTTAGGGTCCCGCGAGTTAGCGATCGCGGTCCGGAATTCTAGCCGGCCGGGGACCACCGCGAGGCGGATGGGTGCTCACCGAGGTCCCGCCGGCTGGTCCGCGGGCCATTTAGGGTCCCGCGAGTTAGCGATCGCGGTCCGGAATTCTAGCCGGCCGGGGACCACCGCGAGGCGGATGGGTGGTCACCGAGGTCCCGCCGGCTGGTCCGCGGGCCATTTAGGGTCCCGCGAGTTACCGATCGCGGTCCGGAATTCTAGCCGGCCGGGGACCACCGCGAGGCGGATGGGTGGTCACCGAGGTCCCGCCGGCTGGTCCGCGGGCCATTTAGGGTCCCGCGAATTACCGATCGCGGTCCGGAATTCTAGCCGGCCAGGGACCACCGCGAGGCGGATGGGTCTTCACCGAGGTCCCGCCGGCTGGTCCGCGGGCCATTTAGGGTCCCGCGAGTTAGCGATCGCGGTCCGGAATTCTAGCCGACTTGGGAACCAGCGAAGGCGGATAGGAAGTGGAGTGGGTCCCGCCGGCTGGTCCGCGGGCCATTTAGGGTCCCGCGAGTTAGCGATCGCGGTCCGGAATTCTACCCGGCCGGGGACCACCGCGAGGCGAATGGGTCTTCACCGAGGTCCCGCCGGCTGGTCCGCGGGCCATTTAGGGTCCCGCGAGTTAGCGATCGCGGCCCGGAATTCTAGCCGGCCGGGGACCACCGCGAGGCGGATGGGTCTTCACCGAGGTCCCGCCGGCTGGTCCGCGGGCCATTTAGGGTCCCGCGAGTTAGCGATCGCGGTCCGGAATTCTAGCCGGCCGGGGACCACCGCGAGGCGGATGGGTCTTCACCGAGGTCCCGCCGGCTGGTCCGCGGGCCATTTAGGGTCCCGCGAGTTACCGATCGCGGTCCGGAATTCTAGCCGGCCGGGAACCACCGCGAGGCGGATGGGTGCTCACCGAGGTCCCGCCGGCTGGTCCGCGGGCCAATTGCGGTCCCGCGAGTTAGCGATCGCGGCCCGGAATTCTACCCGGCCGGGGACCACCGCGAGGCGGATGGGTCTTCACCGAGGTCCCGCCGGCTGGTCCGCGGGCCATTTAGGGTCCCGCGAGTTAGCGATCGCGGTCCGGAATTCTAGCCGGCCGGGGACCACCGCGAGGCGGATGGGTCTTCACCGAGGTCCCGCCGGCTGGTCCGCGGGCCATTTAGGGTCCCGCGAGTTACCGATCGCGGTCCGGAATTCTAGCCGGCCGGGAACCACCGCGAGGCGGATGGGTGCTCACCGAGGTCCCGCCGGCTGGTCCGCGGGCCAATTGCGGTCCCGCGAGTTAGCGATCGCGGCCCGGAATTCTACCCAGCCGGGGACCACCGCGAGGCGGATAGGTCTTCACCGAGGTCCCGCCGGCTGGTCCGCGGGCCATTTAGGGTCCCGCGAGTTAGCGGTCGCGGTCCGGAATTCTGGCCGACTTGGGAACCAGCGAAGGCGGATGGGTCTTCACCGAGGTCCCGCCGGCTGGTCCGCGGGCCATTTAGGGTCCCGCGAGTTAGCGATCGCGGTCCGGAATTCTAGCCGGCCGGGGACCACCGCGAGGCGGATGGGTGCTCACCGAGGTCCCGCCGGCTGGTCCGCGGGCCATTTAGGGTCCCGCGAGTTACCGATCGCGGTCCGGAATTCTACCCGGCCGGGAACCACCGCGAGGCGGATGGGTGCTCACCGAGGTCCCGCCGGCTGGTCCGCGGGCCAATTGCGGTCCCGCGAGTTAGCGATCGCGGCCCGGAATTCTACCCGGCCGGGGACCACCGCGAGGCGGATGGGTCTTCACCGAGGTCCCGCCGGCTGGTCCGCGGGCCATTTAGGGTCCCGCGAGTTAGCGATCGCGGTCCGGAATTCTAGCCGGCCGAGGACCACCGCGAGGCGGATGGGTCTTCACCGAGGTCCCGCCGGCTGGTCCGCGGGCCATTTAGGGTCCCGCGAGTTAGCGGTCGCGGTCCGGAATTCTACCCGGCCGGGGACCACCGCGAGGCGGATGGGTCTTCACCGAGGTCCCGCCGGCTGGTCCGCGGGCCATTTAGGGTCCCGCGAGGTACCGATCGCGGTCCGGAATTCTACCCGGCCAGGGACCACCGCGAGGCGGATGGGTCTTCACCGAGGTCCCGCCGGCTGGTCCGCGGGCCATTTAGGGTCCCGCGAGGTACCGATCGCGGTCCGGAACTCTAGCCGGCCGGGGACCACCGCGAGGCGGATGGGTCTTCACCGAGGTCCCGCCGGCTGGTCCGCGGGCCATTTAGGGTCAAATCATATCAAAATGTCATTCTCCGGGTGCGTTCCTCCTCGCTTCGTAAGCCGAACGAGGCTTCCAGAGCCCCGGTTAAGCGTTTTACGCGGCCCGCCGAGCCTCCACAGCACCTCCAGCCGGTTCTCATGAGGCTTTCCTCCTAACTCTTGACGCCCGAGGAGGCTTCCAGAGCCTCGGCTAAGTGTTTTACGCGGCCCGCTGGACTTCCACAGCACCTCCAGCCGGTTCTTATGATGATTTCCTCCTCACTCTTGACGCCCGAGGAGGCTTCCAGCGCCCCGGCTAAGCGTTTTACGCGGCCCGCTGAGCTTCCAGAGCACCTCCAGCCGGTTCCACGGGTGCTTTCCTCCTCACTCTTGAAGCCCGAGGAGGCTTCCAGAGCCTCGGCTAAGCGTTTTACGCGGCCCGCTGAGCTTCCACAGCACCTCCAGCCGGTTCTCATGATGCATTCCTCCTCACTCTTTAAGCCGAACGAGGCTTCCAGAGCCTCGGCTAAGCGTTTTACGCGGCCCGCTGGACTTCCACAGCACCCCCAGCCGGTTCCTATGATGCTTTCCTCCTAACTCTTGACGCCCGAGGAGGCTTCGAGCACCCCGGCTAAGCGTTTTACGCGGCCCGCCGAGCTTCCACAGCACCTCCAGCCGGTTCTCATGAGGCTTTCCTCCTAACTCTTGACGCCCGAGGAGGCTTCCAGAGCCTCGGCTAAGCGTTTTACGCAGCCCACTGAGCTTCCACAGCACCTCCAGCCGGTTCCCCCAGTACTTTCCTCCTCACTCTTTAAGCCGAACGAGGCTTCCAGAGCCCCGGCTAAGCGTTTTACGCGGCCCGCTGGACTTCCAGAGCACCCCCAGCCGGCCCTCACAATGCTTTCCTCCTAACTCTTGACGCCCGAGGAGGCTTCCAGAGCCCCGGCTAAACGTTTTACGCGGTCCGCTGAACTTCCAGAGCACCTCCAGCCGGTTCCCCGGCTGCTTTCCTCCTCGCTTTATAAGCCGAACGAGGCTTCCAGAGCCCCGGCTAAGCGTTTTACGCGGCCCGCTGAACTTCCCCAGCACCTCCAGCCGGTTCTCATGATGCTTTCCTCCTAACTCTTGACGCCCGAGGAGGCTTCCAGAGCCTCGGCTAAGCGTTTTACGCGGCCCGCCGAACTTCCACAGCACCTCCAGCCGGTTCTCATGATGCATTCCTCCTCACTCTTTTAGCCGAACGAGGCTTCCAGAGCCCCGGCTAAGCGTTTTACGCGGCCCGCGGGACTTCCAGAGCACCTCCAGCCGGTTCCACGGGTGCTTTCCTCCTACCTCTTGACGCCCGAGGAGGCTTCCAGAGCCCCGGCTAAGCGTTTTACGCGGCCCGCTGGACTTCCACAGCACCTCCAGCCGGTTCCCATGATGCATTCCTCTTCACTCTTTAAGCCGAACGAGGCTTCCAGAGCCTCGGCTAAGCGTTTTACGCGGCCCGCTGAGCTTCCACCGCACCTCCAGCCGGTTCCCCGGGTGCTTTCCTCCTAACTCTTGACGCCCGAGGAGGCTTCCAGAGCCCCGGCTAAGCGTCCTCCGCGTCCCGCTGATCTTCCCGGAGCTTGTAACGGGGAAATACCTCCCTCTAGCGGACACGGCGGGTAAATACGCCACCTCTCGCACTTAGCGCACACACCCGTTGCTGCGCGTCCGGTGGCACTTTGAGCGGCCAAACGGCGGGAGTAACTGTCACTCTCTTAAGGTAGGCTCACTTGAGATTTTTTTAACCGTCCGCGGAGGCGAGCGGGACCACCGGGACAGCCGGGAGGCCGTGCGCGCGGGCCAAGTGGCCGAAAATAGCTCCAGGCCGACCGGATCGGCTAGTTGTAAGCACCGCGGATGAGATCGCGGAGCATTATTCGACTTCCAGCGGCCGGTGCGCTTACGCACGCCGCCCGGAACCTCCGGGAGGCCGTGCGCATGCGCAAGTGGCCGAAAATAGCTCCTAGCCGACCGGATCGGCTGTTTGTGAGCACCGCGGATGACATCGCGGAGCTTCATTCGACTTCCAGCGGCCGGTGCGCTCGCGCACTCCACCCGGCACCTCCGGGAGGCCGTGCGCGCGCGCCAAGTGGCCGAAAATAGCTCCAAGACGACCGGATCGGCTGTTTACAAGCACCGCGGATGAGATCGCGGAGCTTTATGCGACTTCCAGCGGCCGGTTCGCTCGCGCACTCCACCCGGCACCTCCGGGAGGCCGTGCGCGCGCGCCAAGTGGCCCAAAATAGCTCCAGCCCAGCGGATCTGCACTCCGCGGATGAGATCGCGGAGCTTTATGCGACTTCCAGCGGCCGGCGCGCACGACGAGCAGACCCGGTGACGGTCCAGCTCCACCCGGTACCTCGCACGGCCCGCTTCTCCCCCCCGCGCGGACTTCCGAGCGCTCGGGGAGACGTTCGGAAGCCGCCGGTGCCGTTGGAGCGGGGAAATACCTCCCTCCAGCGGACACGGCGAGTAAATACACCTTCGGCCAAACGGCGGGAGTAACTATGACTCTCTTAAGGTAGCGGCACTCGACATCTTTTTCGCGGTTCGTGGAGGACCCGGCCGGTTCTCGGGGGTGCTTTTTCTCCTAACTCTCGACGCCCGAGGAGGCTTCCAGAGCCCCGGCTAAGCGTTTTACGCGGCCCGCTGAGCTTCCACAGCACCTCCAGCCGGTTCCCCGGGTGCTTTCCTCCTAACTCTTGACGCCCGAGGAGGCTTCCAGAGCCCCGGCTAAGCGTTTTACGCAGCCCGCTGAGCTTCCACAGCACCTCCAGCCGGTTCCCCGGGTGCTTTCCTCCTCACTGTTTAAGCCGAACGAGGCTTCCAGAGCCCCGGCTAAGCGTTTTACGCGGCCCGCTGAACTTCCACCGCACCTCCAGCCGGTTCCCCGGGTGCTTTCCTCCTCACTCTTGACGCCCGAGGAGGCTTCCAGAGCCCCGGCTAAGCGTTTTACGCGGCCCGCTGAGCTTCCAGAGCACCTCCAGCCGGTTCCCCGGGTGCATTCCTCCTCACTCTTGACGCCCGAGGAGGCTTCCAGCGCCCCGGCTTAGCGTTCTCCGCGTCCCGCTGATCTCCCCGGAGCTTGTAACGGGGAAATACCTCCCTCTAGCGGACACGGCGGGTAAATACGCCACCTCTCGCACTTAGCGCACACACCCGTTGCTCCGCGTCCGATGACACTCTGAGCGGCCAAACGGCGGGAGTAACAGTCACTCTCTTAAGGTAGGCTCACTTGAGATTTTTTTAACCGTCCGCGGAGGCGACCGGGACCACCGGGACAGCCGGGAGGCCGTGCGCGCGGGCCAAGTGGCCGAAAATAGCTCCAGCCCAGCGGATCTGCACTTTACAAGCTCCGCGGATGAGATCGCGGAGCATTATTCGACTTCCAGCGGCCGGTGCGCTTACGCACGCCGCCCGGAACCTCCGGGAGGCCGTGCGCATGCGCAAGTGGCCGAAAATAGCTCCAGGCCGACCGGATCGGCTAGTTGTAAGCACCGCGGATGAGATCGCGGAGCATTATTCGACTTCCAGCGGCCGGTGCGCTTACGCACGCCGCCCGGAACCTCCGGGAGGCCGTGCGCATGCGCAAGTGGCCGAAAATAGCTCCAAGCCCAGCGGATCGGCTGTTTGCAAGCACCGCGGATGAGATCGCGGAGCTTTATTCGACTTCCAGCGGCCGGTGCGCTCGCGCACTCCACCCGGCACCTCCGGGAGGCCGTGCGCGCGCACCAAGTGGCCCAAAATAGCTCCAGCCCAGCGGATCTGCACTTTACAAGCTCCGCGGATGAGATCGCGGAGCTTCATTCGACTTCCAGGGGCCGGTGCGCTCGCGCACTCCACCCGGCACCATCCGGGAGACCGTGCGCGCGCGCCAAGTGGCCCAAAATAGCTCCAGCCCAGCGGATCGGCTGTTTACAAGCACCGCGGATGAGATTGCGGAGCTTTATTCGACTTCCAGCGGCCGGTGCGCTCGCGCACTCCACCCGGCACCTCCGGGAGGCCGTGCGCGCGCGCCAAGTGGCCCAAAATAGCTCCAGCCCAGCGGATCTGCACTCCGCGGATGAGATCGCGGAGCTTTGTTCGACTTCCAGCGGCCGGCGCGCACGACGAGCGGACCCGGTGACGGTCCAGCTCCACCCGGTACCTCGCACGGCCCGCTTCTCCCCCCCGCGCGGACTTCCGAGCGCTCGGGGAGACGTTCGGAAGCCGCCGGTGACGTTGGAGCGGGGAAATACCTCCCTCCAGCGGACACGGCGAGTAAATACACCTTCGGCCAAACGGCGGGAGTAACTATGACTCTCTTAAGGTAGCGGCACTCGACATCTTTTTCGCGGTTCGTGGAGGACCCGGCCGGTTCTCGGGGGTGCTTTTTCTCCTAACTCTTGACCCCCGAGAAGGCTTCCAGAGCCCCGGCTAAGCGTTTTACGCGGCCCGCTGAACTTCCAGAGCACCTCCAGCCGGTTCCCCGGGTGCTTTCCGCCTCACTTTCTAAGCCGCCCGAGGCTTCCAGAGCCCCGGCTAAGCGTTCTCCACGTCCCGCTGATCTTCCCGGAGCTTGTAACGGGGAAATACCTCCCTCTAGCGGACACGGCGGGTAAATACGCCACCTCTCGCACTTAGCGCACACTCGCGTTGCTGCGCGTCCGGTGGCACTTTGAGCGGCCAAACGGCGGGAGTAACTGTCACTCTCTTATGGTAGGCTCACTTGAGATTTTTTTAACCGTCCGCGGAGGCGACCGGGACCACCGGGACAGCCGGGAGGCCGTGCGCGCGGGCCAAGTGGCCGAAAATAGCTCCAGGCCGACCGGATCGGCTAGTTGTAAGCACCGCGGATGAGATCGCGGAGCATTATTCGACTTCCAGCGGCCGGTGCGCTCACGCACGCCACCCGGCACCTCCGGGAGGCCGTGTGCGCGCGCCAAGTGGCCGAAAATAGCTCCAGCCCAGCGGATCTGCACTCCGCGGATGAGATCGCGGAGCTTTTTTCGACTTCCAGCGGCCGGCGCGCACGACGAGCGGACCCGGTGACGGTCCAGCTCCACCCGGTACCTCGCACGGCCCGCTTCTCCCCCCCGCGCGGACTTCCGAGCGCTCGGGGAGACGTTCGGAAGCCGCCGGTGCCGTTGGAGCGGGGAAATACCTCCCTCCAGCGGACACGGCGAGTAAATACACCTTCGGCCAAACGGCGGGAGTAACTATGACTCTCTTAAGGTAGCGGCACTCGACATCTTTTTCGCGGTTCGTGGAGGACCCGGCCGGTTCTCGGGGGTGCTTTTTCTCCTAACTCTCGACGCCCGAGGAGGCTTCCAGAGCCCCGGCTAAGCGTTTTACGCGGCCCGCTGAGCTTCCACAGCACCTCCAGCCGGTTCCCCGGGTGCTTTCCTCCTAACTCTTGACGCCCGAGGAGGCTTCCAGAGCCCCGGCTAAGCGTTTTACGCAGCCCGCTGAGCTTCCACAGCACCTCCAGCCGGTTCCCCGGGTGCTTTCCTCCTCACTGTTTAAGCCGAACGAGGCTTCCAGAGCCCCGGCTAAGCGTTTTACGCGGCCCGCTGAACTTCCACCGCACCTCCAGCCGGTTCCCCGGGTGCTTTCCTCCTCACTCTTGACGCCCGAGGAGGCTTCCAGAGCCCCGGCTAAGCGTTTTACGCGGCCCGCTGAGCTTCCAGAGCACCTCCAGCCGGTTCCCCGGGTGCATTCCTCCTCACTCTTGACGCCCGAGGAGGCTTCCAGCGCCCCGGCTTAGCGTTCTCCGCGTCCCGCTGATCTCCCCGGAGCTTGTAACGGGGAAATACCTCCCTCTAGCGGACACGGCGGGTAAATACGCCACCTCTCGCACTTAGCGCACACACCCGTTGCTCCGCGTCCGATGACACTCTGAGCGGCCAAACGGCGGGAGTAACAGTCACTCTCTTAAGGTAGGCTCACTTGAGATTTTTTTAACCGTCCGCGGAGGCGACCGGGACCACCGGGACAGCCGGGAGGCCGTGCGCGCGGGCCAAGTGGCCGAAAATAGCTCCAGCCCAGCGGATCTGCACTTTACAAGCTCCGCGGATGAGATCGCGGAGCATTATTCGACTTCCAGCGGCCGGTGCGCTTACGCACGCCGCCCGGAACCTCCGGGAGGCCGTGCGCATGCGCAAGTGGCCGAAAATAGCTCCAGGCCGACCGGATCGGCTAGTTGTAAGCACCGCGGATGAGATCGCGGAGCATTATTCGACTTCCAGCGGCCGGTGCGCTTACGCACGCCGCCCGGAACCTCCGGGAGGCCGTGCGCATGCGCAAGTGGCCGAAAATAGCTCCAAGCCCAGCGGATCGGCTGTTTGCAAGCACCGCGGATGAGATCGCGGAGCTTTATTCGACTTCCAGCGGCCGGTGCGCTCGCGCACTCCACCCGGCACCTCCGGGAGGCCGTGCGCGCGCACCAAGTGGCCCAAAATAGCTCCAGCCCAGCGGATCTGCACTTTACAAGCTCCGCGGATGAGATCGCGGAGCTTCATTCGACTTCCAGGGGCCGGTGCGCTCGCGCACTCCACCCGGCACCATCCGGGAGACCGTGCGCGCGCGCCAAGTGGCCCAAAATAGCTCCAGCCCAGCGGATCGGCTGTTTACAAGCACCGCGGATGAGATTGCGGAGCTTTATTCGACTTCCAGCGGCCGGTGCGCTCGCGCACTCCACCCGGCACCTCCGGGAGGCCGTGCGCGCGCGCCAAGTGGCCCAAAATAGCTCCAGCCCAGCGGATCTGCACTCCGCGGATGAGATCGCGGAGCTTTGTTCGACTTCCAGCGGCCGGCGCGCACGACGAGCGGACCCGGTGACGGTCCAGCTCCACCCGGTACCTCGCACGGCCCGCTTCTCCCCCCCGCGCGGACTTCCGAGCGCTCGGGGAGACGTTCGGAAGCCGCCGGTGACGTTGGAGCGGGGAAATACCTCCCTCCAGCGGACACGGCGAGTAAATACACCTTCGGCCAAACGGCGGGAGTAACTATGACTCTCTTAAGGTAGCGGCACTCGACATCTTTTTCGCGGTTCGTGGAGGACCCGGCCGGTTCTCGGGGGTGCTTTTTCTCCTAACTCTTGACCCCCGAGAAGGCTTCCAGAGCCCCGGCTAAGCGTTTTACGCGGCCCGCTGAACTTCCAGAGCACCTCCAGCCGGTTCCCCGGGTGCTTTCCGCCTCACTTTCTAAGCCGCCCGAGGCTTCCAGAGCCCCGGCTAAGCGTTCTCCACGTCCCGCTGATCTTCCCGGAGCTTGTAACGGGGAAATACCTCCCTCTAGCGGACACGGCGGGTAAATACGCCACCTCTCGCACTTAGCGCACACTCGCGTTGCTGCGCGTCCGGTGGCACTTTGAGCGGCCAAACGGCGGGAGTAACTGTCACTCTCTTATGGTAGGCTCACTTGAGATTTTTTTAACCGTCCGCGGAGGCGACCGGGACCACCGGGACAGCCGGGAGGCCGTGCGCGCGGGCCAAGTGGCCGAAAATAGCTCCAGGCCGACCGGATCGGCTAGTTGTAAGCACCGCGGATGAGATCGCGGAGCATTATTCGACTTCCAGCGGCCGGTGCGCTCACGCACGCCACCCGGCACCTCCGGGAGGCCGTGTGCGCGCGCCAAGTGGCCGAAAATAGCTCCAGCCCAGCGGATCTGCACTCCGCGGATGAGATCGCGGAGCTTTTTTCGACTTCCAGCGGCCGGCGCGCACGACGAGCGGACCCGGTGACGGTCCAGCTCCACCCGGTACCTCGCACGGCCCGCTTCTCCCCCCCGCGCGGACTTCCGAGCGCTCGGGGAGACGTTCGGAAGCCGCCGGTGCCGTTGGAGCGGGGAAATACCTCCCTCCAGCGGACACGGCGAGTAAATACACCTTCGGCCAAACGGCGGGAGTAACTATGACTCTCTTAAGGTAGCGGCACTCGACATCTTTTTCGCGGTTCGTGGAGGACCCGGCCGGTTCTCGGGGGTGCTTTTTCTCCTAACTCTCGACGCCCGAGGAGGCTTCCAGAGCCCCGGCTAAGCGTTTTACGCGGCCCGCTGAGCTTCCACAGCACCTCCAGCCGGTTCCCCGGGTGCTTTCCTCCTAACTCTTGACGCCCGAGGAGGCTTCCAGAGCCCCGGCTAAGCGTTTTACGCAGCCCGCTGAGCTTCCACAGCACCTCCAGCCGGTTCCCCGGGTGCTTTCCTCCTCACTGTTTAAGCCGAACGAGGCTTCCAGAGCCCCGGCTAAGCGTTTTACGCGGCCCGCTGAACTTCCACCGCACCTCCAGCCGGTTCCCCGGGTGCTTTCCTCCTCACTCTTGACGCCCGAGGAGGCTTCCAGAGCCCCGGCTAAGCGTTTTACGCGGCCCGCTGAGCTTCCAGAGCACCTCCAGCCGGTTCCCCGGGTGCATTCCTCCTCACTCTTGACGCCCGAGGAGGCTTCCAGCGCCCCGGCTTAGCGTTCTCCGCGTCCCGCTGATCTCCCCGGAGCTTGTAACGGGGAAATACCTCCCTCTAGCGGACACGGCGGGTAAATACGCCACCTCTCGCACTTAGCGCACACACCCGTTGCTCCGCGTCCGATGACACTCTGAGCGGCCAAACGGCGGGAGTAACAGTCACTCTCTTAAGGTAGGCTCACTTGAGATTTTTTTAACCGTCCGCGGAGGCGACCGGGACCACCGGGACAGCCGGGAGGCCGTGCGCGCGGGCCAAGTGGCCGAAAATAGCTCCAGCCCAGCGGATCTGCACTTTACAAGCTCCGCGGATGAGATCGCGGAGCATTATTCGACTTCCAGCGGCCGGTGCGCTTACGCACGCCGCCCGGAACCTCCGGGAGGCCGTGCGCATGCGCAAGTGGCCGAAAATAGCTCCAGGCCGACCGGATCGGCTAGTTGTAAGCACCGCGGATGAGATCGCGGAGCATTATTCGACTTCCAGCGGCCGGTGCGCTTACGCACGCCGCCCGGAACCTCCGGGAGGCCGTGCGCATGCGCAAGTGGCCGAAAATAGCTCCAAGCCCAGCGGATCGGCTGTTTGCAAGCACCGCGGATGAGATCGCGGAGCTTTATTCGACTTCCAGCGGCCGGTGCGCTCGCGCACTCCACCCGGCACCTCCGGGAGGCCGTGCGCGCGCACCAAGTGGCCCAAAATAGCTCCAGCCCAGCGGATCTGCACTTTACAAGCTCCGCGGATGAGATCGCGGAGCTTCATTCGACTTCCAGGGGCCGGTGCGCTCGCGCACTCCACCCGGCACCATCCGGGAGACCGTGCGCGCGCGCCAAGTGGCCCAAAATAGCTCCAGCCCAGCGGATCGGCTGTTTACAAGCACCGCGGATGAGATTGCGGAGCTTTATTCGACTTCCAGCGGCCGGTGCGCTCGCGCACTCCACCCGGCACCTCCGGGAGGCCGTGCGCGCGCGCCAAGTGGCCCAAAATAGCTCCAGCCCAGCGGATCTGCACTCCGCGGATGAGATCGCGGAGCTTTGTTCGACTTCCAGCGGCCGGCGCGCACGACGAGCGGACCCGGTGACGGTCCAGCTCCACCCGGTACCTCGCACGGCCCGCTTCTCCCCCCCGCGCGGACTTCCGAGCGCTCGGGGAGACGTTCGGAAGCCGCCGGTGACGTTGGAGCGGGGAAATACCTCCCTCCAGCGGACACGGCGAGTAAATACACCTTCGGCCAAACGGCGGGAGTAACTATGACTCTCTTAAGGTAGCGGCACTCGACATCTTTTTCGCGGTTCGTGGAGGACCCGGCCGGTTCTCGGGGGTGCTTTTTCTCCTAACTCTTGACCCCCGAGAAGGCTTCCAGAGCCCCGGCTAAGCGTTTTACGCGGCCCGCTGAACTTCCAGAGCACCTCCAGCCGGTTCCCCGGGTGCTTTCCGCCTCACTTTCTAAGCCGCCCGAGGCTTCCAGAGCCCCGGCTAAGCGTTCTCCACGTCCCGCTGATCTTCCCGGAGCTTGTAACGGGGAAATACCTCCCTCTAGCGGACACGGCGGGTAAATACGCCACCTCTCGCACTTAGCGCACACTCGCGTTGCTGCGCGTCCGGTGGCACTTTGAGCGGCCAAACGGCGGGAGTAACTGTCACTCTCTTATGGTAGGCTCACTTGAGATTTTTTTAACCGTCCGCGGAGGCGACCGGGACCACCGGGACAGCCGGGAGGCCGTGCGCGCGGGCCAAGTGGCCGAAAATAGCTCCAGGCCGACCGGATCGGCTAGTTGTAAGCACCGCGGATGAGATCGCGGAGCATTATTCGACTTCCAGCGGCCGGTGCGCTCACGCACGCCACCCGGCACCTCCGGGAGGCCGTGTGCGCGCGCCAAGTGGCCGAAAATAGCTCCAGCCCAGCGGATCTGCACTCCGCGGATGAGATCGCGGAGCTTTTTTCGACTTCCAGCGGCCGGCGCGCACGACGAGCGGACCCGGTGACGGTCCAGCTCCACCCGGTACCTCGCACGGCCCGCTTCTCCCCCCCGCGCGGACTTCCGAGCGCTCGGGGAGACGTTCGGAAGCCGCCGGTGCCGTTGGAGCGGGGAAATACCTCCCTCCAGCGGACACGGCGAGTAAATACACCTTCGGCCAAACGGCGGGAGTAACTATGACTCTCTTAAGGTAGCGGCACTCGACATCTTTTTCGCGGTTCGTGGAGGACCCGGCCGGTTCTCGGGGGTGCTTTTTCTCCTAACTCTCGACGCCCGAGGAGGCTTCCAGAGCCCCGGCTAAGCGTTTTACGCGGCCCGCTGAGCTTCCACAGCACCTCCAGCCGGTTCCCCGGGTGCTTTCCTCCTAACTCTTGACGCCCGAGGAGGCTTCCAGAGCCCCGGCTAAGCGTTTTACGCAGCCCGCTGAGCTTCCACAGCACCTCCAGCCGGTTCCCCGGGTGCTTTCCTCCTCACTGTTTAAGCCGAACGAGGCTTCCAGAGCCCCGGCTAAGCGTTTTACGCGGCCCGCTGAACTTCCACCGCACCTCCAGCCGGTTCCCCGGGTGCTTTCCTCCTCACTCTTGACGCCCGAGGAGGCTTCCAGAGCCCCGGCTAAGCGTTTTACGCGGCCCGCTGAGCTTCCAGAGCACCTCCAGCCGGTTCCCCGGGTGCATTCCTCCTCACTCTTGACGCCCGAGGAGGCTTCCAGCGCCCCGG
Source organism: Syngnathus floridae (assembly GCF_059516105.1). Lineage (NCBI taxonomy): Eukaryota > Metazoa > Chordata > Actinopteri > Syngnathiformes > Syngnathidae > Syngnathus > Syngnathus floridae. The sequence goes on from NW_028284069.1 coordinate 131,762, forward strand.
CTTAGCGTTCTCCGCGTCCCGCTGATCTCCCCGGAGCTTGTAACGGGGAAATACCTCCCTCTAGCGGACACGGCGGGTAAATACGCCACCTCTCGCACTTAGCGCACACACCCGTTGCTCCGCGTCCGATGACACTCTGAGCGGCCAAACGGCGGGAGTAACAGTCACTCTCTTAAGGTAGGCTCACTTGAGATTTTTTTAACCGTCCGCGGAGGCGACCGGGACCACCGGGACAGCCGGGAGGCCGTGCGCGCGGGCCAAGTGGCCGAAAATAGCTCCAGCCCAGCGGATCTGCACTTTACAAGCTCCGCGGATGAGATCGCGGAGCATTATTCGACTTCCAGCGGCCGGTGCGCTTACGCACGCCGCCCGGAACCTCCGGGAGGCCGTGCGCATGCGCAAGTGGCCGAAAATAGCTCCAGGCCGACCGGATCGGCTAGTTGTAAGCACCGCGGATGAGATCGCGGAGCATTATTCGACTTCCAGCGGCCGGTGCGCTTACGCACGCCGCCCGGAACCTCCGGGAGGCCGTGCGCATGCGCAAGTGGCCGAAAATAGCTCCAAGCCCAGCGGATCGGCTGTTTGCAAGCACCGCGGATGAGATCGCGGAGCTTTATTCGACTTCCAGCGGCCGGTGCGCTCGCGCACTCCACCCGGCACCTCCGGGAGGCCGTGCGCGCGCACCAAGTGGCCCAAAATAGCTCCAGCCCAGCGGATCTGCACTTTACAAGCTCCGCGGATGAGATCGCGGAGCTTCATTCGACTTCCAGGGGCCGGTGCGCTCGCGCACTCCACCCGGCACCATCCGGGAGACCGTGCGCGCGCGCCAAGTGGCCCAAAATAGCTCCAGCCCAGCGGATCGGCTGTTTACAAGCACCGCGGATGAGATTGCGGAGCTTTATTCGACTTCCAGCGGCCGGTGCGCTCGCGCACTCCACCCGGCACCTCCGGGAGGCCGTGCGCGCGCGCCAAGTGGCCCAAAATAGCTCCAGCCCAGCGGATCTGCACTCCGCGGATGAGATCGCGGAGCTTTGTTCGACTTCCAGCGGCCGGCGCGCACGACGAGCGGACCCGGTGACGGTCCAGCTCCACCCGGTACCTCGCACGGCCCGCTTCTCCCCCCCGCGCGGACTTCCGAGCGCTCGGGGAGACGTTCGGAAGCCGCCGGTGACGTTGGAGCGGGGAAATACCTCCCTCCAGCGGACACGGCGAGTAAATACACCTTCGGCCAAACGGCGGGAGTAACTATGACTCTCTTAAGGTAGCGGCACTCGACATCTTTTTCGCGGTTCGTGGAGGACCCGGCCGGTTCTCGGGGGTGCTTTTTCTCCTAACTCTTGACCCCCGAGAAGGCTTCCAGAGCCCCGGCTAAGCGTTTTACGCGGCCCGCTGAACTTCCAGAGCACCTCCAGCCGGTTCCCCGGGTGCTTTCCGCCTCACTTTCTAAGCCGCCCGAGGCTTCCAGAGCCCCGGCTAAGCGTTCTCCACGTCCCGCTGATCTTCCCGGAGCTTGTAACGGGGAAATACCTCCCTCTAGCGGACACGGCGGGTAAATACGCCACCTCTCGCACTTAGCGCACACTCGCGTTGCTGCGCGTCCGGTGGCACTTTGAGCGGCCAAACGGCGGGAGTAACTGTCACTCTCTTATGGTAGGCTCACTTGAGATTTTTTTAACCGTCCGCGGAGGCGACCGGGACCACCGGGACAGCCGGGAGGCCGTGCGCGCGGGCCAAGTGGCCGAAAATAGCTCCAGGCCGACCGGATCGGCTAGTTGTAAGCACCGCGGATGAGATCGCGGAGCATTATTCGACTTCCAGCGGCCGGTGCGCTCACGCACGCCACCCGGCACCTCCGGGAGGCCGTGTGCGCGCGCCAAGTGGCCGAAAATAGCTCCAGCCCAGCGGATCTGCACTCCGCGGATGAGATCGCGGAGCTTTTTTCGACTTCCAGCGGCCGGCGCGCACGACGAGCGGACCCGGTGACGGTCCAGCTCCACCCGGTACCTCGCACGGCCCGCTTCTCCCCCCCGCGCGGACTTCCGAGCGCTCGGGGAGACGTTCGGAAGCCGCCGGTGCCGTTGGAGCGGGGAAATACCTCCCTCCAGCGGACACGGCGAGTAAATACACCTTCGGCCAAACGGCGGGAGTAACTATGACTCTCTTAAGGTAGCGGCACTCGACATCTTTTTCGCGGTTCGTGGAGGACCCGGCCGGTTCTCGGGGGTGCTTTTTCTCCTAACTCTCGACGCCCGAGGAGGCTTCCAGAGCCCCGGCTAAGCGTTTTACGCGGCCCGCTGAGCTTCCACAGCACCTCCAGCCGGTTCCCCGGGTGCTTTCCTCCTAACTCTTGACGCCCGAGGAGGCTTCCAGAGCCCCGGCTAAGCGTTTTACGCAGCCCGCTGAGCTTCCACAGCACCTCCAGCCGGTTCCCCGGGTGCTTTCCTCCTCACTGTTTAAGCCGAACGAGGCTTCCAGAGCCCCGGCTAAGCGTTTTACGCGGCCCGCTGAACTTCCACCGCACCTCCAGCCGGTTCCCCGGGTGCTTTCCTCCTCACTCTTGACGCCCGAGGAGGCTTCCAGAGCCCCGGCTAAGCGTTTTACGCGGCCCGCTGAGCTTCCAGAGCACCTCCAGCCGGTTCCCCGGGTGCATTCCTCCTCACTCTTGACGCCCGAGGAGGCTTCCAGCGCCCCGGCTTAGCGTTCTCCGCGTCCCGCTGATCTCCCCGGAGCTTGTAACGGGGAAATACCTCCCTCTAGCGGACACGGCGGGTAAATACGCCACCTCTCGCACTTAGCGCACACACCCGTTGCTCCGCGTCCGATGACACTCTGAGCGGCCAAACGGCGGGAGTAACAGTCACTCTCTTAAGGTAGGCTCACTTGAGATTTTTTTAACCGTCCGCGGAGGCGACCGGGACCACCGGGACAGCCGGGAGGCCGTGCGCGCGGGCCAAGTGGCCGAAAATAGCTCCAGCCCAGCGGATCTGCACTTTACAAGCTCCGCGGATGAGATCGCGGAGCATTATTCGACTTCCAGCGGCCGGTGCGCTTACGCACGCCGCCCGGAACCTCCGGGAGGCCGTGCGCATGCGCAAGTGGCCGAAAATAGCTCCAGGCCGACCGGATCGGCTAGTTGTAAGCACCGCGGATGAGATCGCGGAGCATTATTCGACTTCCAGCGGCCGGTGCGCTTACGCACGCCGCCCGGAACCTCCGGGAGGCCGTGCGCATGCGCAAGTGGCCGAAAATAGCTCCAAGCCCAGCGGATCGGCTGTTTGCAAGCACCGCGGATGAGATCGCGGAGCTTTATTCGACTTCCAGCGGCCGGTGCGCTCGCGCACTCCACCCGGCACCTCCGGGAGGCCGTGCGCGCGCACCAAGTGGCCCAAAATAGCTCCAGCCCAGCGGATCTGCACTTTACAAGCTCCGCGGATGAGATCGCGGAGCTTCATTCGACTTCCAGGGGCCGGTGCGCTCGCGCACTCCACCCGGCACCATCCGGGAGACCGTGCGCGCGCGCCAAGTGGCCCAAAATAGCTCCAGCCCAGCGGATCGGCTGTTTACAAGCACCGCGGATGAGATTGCGGAGCTTTATTCGACTTCCAGCGGCCGGTGCGCTCGCGCACTCCACCCGGCACCTCCGGGAGGCCGTGCGCGCGCGCCAAGTGGCCCAAAATAGCTCCAGCCCAGCGGATCTGCACTCCGCGGATGAGATCGCGGAGCTTTGTTCGACTTCCAGCGGCCGGCGCGCACGACGAGCGGACCCGGTGACGGTCCAGCTCCACCCGGTACCTCGCACGGCCCGCTTCTCCCCCCCGCGCGGACTTCCGAGCGCTCGGGGAGACGTTCGGAAGCCGCCGGTGACGTTGGAGCGGGGAAATACCTCCCTCCAGCGGACACGGCGAGTAAATACACCTTCGGCCAAACGGCGGGAGTAACTATGACTCTCTTAAGGTAGCGGCACTCGACATCTTTTTCGCGGTTCGTGGAGGACCCGGCCGGTTCTCGGGGGTGCTTTTTCTCCTAACTCTTGACCCCCGAGAAGGCTTCCAGAGCCCCGGCTAAGCGTTTTACGCGGCCCGCTGAACTTCCAGAGCACCTCCAGCCGGTTCCCCGGGTGCTTTCCGCCTCACTTTCTAAGCCGCCCGAGGCTTCCAGAGCCCCGGCTAAGCGTTCTCCACGTCCCGCTGATCTTCCCGGAGCTTGTAACGGGGAAATACCTCCCTCTAGCGGACACGGCGGGTAAATACGCCACCTCTCGCACTTAGCGCACACTCGCGTTGCTGCGCGTCCGGTGGCACTTTGAGCGGCCAAACGGCGGGAGTAACTGTCACTCTCTTATGGTAGGCTCACTTGAGATTTTTTTAACCGTCCGCGGAGGCGACCGGGACCACCGGGACAGCCGGGAGGCCGTGCGCGCGGGCCAAGTGGCCGAAAATAGCTCCAGGCCGACCGGATCGGCTAGTTGTAAGCACCGCGGATGAGATCGCGGAGCATTATTCGACTTCCAGCGGCCGGTGCGCTCACGCACGCCACCCGGCACCTCCGGGAGGCCGTGTGCGCGCGCCAAGTGGCCGAAAATAGCTCCAGCCCAGCGGATCTGCACTCCGCGGATGAGATCGCGGAGCTTTTTTCGACTTCCAGCGGCCGGCGCGCACGACGAGCGGACCCGGTGACGGTCCAGCTCCACCCGGTACCTCGCACGGCCCGCTTCTCCCCCCCGCGCGGACTTCCGAGCGCTCGGGGAGACGTTCGGAAGCCGCCGGTGCCGTTGGAGCGGGGAAATACCTCCCTCCAGCGGACACGGCGAGTAAATACACCTTCGGCCAAACGGCGGGAGTAACTATGACTCTCTTAAGGTAGCGGCACTCGACATCTTTTTCGCGGTTCGTGGAGGACCCGGCCGGTTCTCGGGGGTGCTTTTTCTCCTAACTCTCGACGCCCGAGGAGGCTTCCAGAGCCCCGGCTAAGCGTTTTACGCGGCCCGCTGAGCTTCCACAGCACCTCCAGCCGGTTCCCCGGGTGCTTTCCTCCTAACTCTTGACGCCCGAGGAGGCTTCCAGAGCCCCGGCTAAGCGTTTTACGCAGCCCGCTGAGCTTCCACAGCACCTCCAGCCGGTTCCCCGGGTGCTTTCCTCCTCACTGTTTAAGCCGAACGAGGCTTCCAGAGCCCCGGCTAAGCGTTTTACGCGGCCCGCTGAACTTCCACCGCACCTCCAGCCGGTTCCCCGGGTGCTTTCCTCCTCACTCTTGACGCCCGAGGAGGCTTCCAGAGCCCCGGCTAAGCGTTTTACGCGGCCCGCTGAGCTTCCAGAGCACCTCCAGCCGGTTCCCCGGGTGCATTCCTCCTCACTCTTGACGCCCGAGGAGGCTTCCAGCGCCCCGGCTTAGCGTTCTCCGCGTCCCGCTGATCTCCCCGGAGCTTGTAACGGGGAAATACCTCCCTCTAGCGGACACGGCGGGTAAATACGCCACCTCTCGCACTTAGCGCACACACCCGTTGCTCCGCGTCCGATGACACTCTGAGCGGCCAAACGGCGGGAGTAACAGTCACTCTCTTAAGGTAGGCTCACTTGAGATTTTTTTAACCGTCCGCGGAGGCGACCGGGACCACCGGGACAGCCGGGAGGCCGTGCGCGCGGGCCAAGTGGCCGAAAATAGCTCCAGCCCAGCGGATCTGCACTTTACAAGCTCCGCGGATGAGATCGCGGAGCATTATTCGACTTCCAGCGGCCGGTGCGCTTACGCACGCCGCCCGGAACCTCCGGGAGGCCGTGCGCATGCGCAAGTGGCCGAAAATAGCTCCAGGCCGACCGGATCGGCTAGTTGTAAGCACCGCGGATGAGATCGCGGAGCATTATTCGACTTCCAGCGGCCGGTGCGCTTACGCACGCCGCCCGGAACCTCCGGGAGGCCGTGCGCATGCGCAAGTGGCCGAAAATAGCTCCAAGCCCAGCGGATCGGCTGTTTGCAAGCACCGCGGATGAGATCGCGGAGCTTTATTCGACTTCCAGCGGCCGGTGCGCTCGCGCACTCCACCCGGCACCTCCGGGAGGCCGTGCGCGCGCACCAAGTGGCCCAAAATAGCTCCAGCCCAGCGGATCTGCACTTTACAAGCTCCGCGGATGAGATCGCGGAGCTTCATTCGACTTCCAGGGGCCGGTGCGCTCGCGCACTCCACCCGGCACCATCCGGGAGACCGTGCGCGCGCGCCAAGTGGCCCAAAATAGCTCCAGCCCAGCGGATCGGCTGTTTACAAGCACCGCGGATGAGATTGCGGAGCTTTATTCGACTTCCAGCGGCCGGTGCGCTCGCGCACTCCACCCGGCACCTCCGGGAGGCCGTGCGCGCGCGCCAAGTGGCCCAAAATAGCTCCAGCCCAGCGGATCTGCACTCCGCGGATGAGATCGCGGAGCTTTGTTCGACTTCCAGCGGCCGGCGCGCACGACGAGCGGACCCGGTGACGGTCCAGCTCCACCCGGTACCTCGCACGGCCCGCTTCTCCCCCCCGCGCGGACTTCCGAGCGCTCGGGGAGACGTTCGGAAGCCGCCGGTGACGTTGGAGCGGGGAAATACCTCCCTCCAGCGGACACGGCGAGTAAATACACCTTCGGCCAAACGGCGGGAGTAACTATGACTCTCTTAAGGTAGCGGCACTCGACATCTTTTTCGCGGTTCGTGGAGGACCCGGCCGGTTCTCGGGGGTGCTTTTTCTCCTAACTCTTGACCCCCGAGAAGGCTTCCAGAGCCCCGGCTAAGCGTTTTACGCGGCCCGCTGAACTTCCAGAGCACCTCCAGCCGGTTCCCCGGGTGCTTTCCGCCTCACTTTCTAAGCCGCCCGAGGCTTCCAGAGCCCCGGCTAAGCGTTCTCCACGTCCCGCTGATCTTCCCGGAGCTTGTAACGGGGAAATACCTCCCTCTAGCGGACACGGCGGGTAAATACGCCACCTCTCGCACTTAGCGCACACTCGCGTTGCTGCGCGTCCGGTGGCACTTTGAGCGGCCAAACGGCGGGAGTAACTGTCACTCTCTTATGGTAGGCTCACTTGAGATTTTTTTAACCGTCCGCGGAGGCGACCGGGACCACCGGGACAGCCGGGAGGCCGTGCGCGCGGGCCAAGTGGCCGAAAATAGCTCCAGGCCGACCGGATCGGCTAGTTGTAAGCACCGCGGATGAGATCGCGGAGCATTATTCGACTTCCAGCGGCCGGTGCGCTCACGCACGCCACCCGGCACCTCCGGGAGGCCGTGTGCGCGCGCCAAGTGGCCGAAAATAGCTCCAGCCCAGCGGATCTGCACTCCGCGGATGAGATCGCGGAGCTTTTTTCGACTTCCAGCGGCCGGCGCGCACGACGAGCGGACCCGGTGACGGTCCAGCTCCACCCGGTACCTCGCACGGCCCGCTTCTCCCCCCCGCGCGGACTTCCGAGCGCTCGGGGAGACGTTCGGAAGCCGCCGGTGCCGTTGGAGCGGGGAAATACCTCCCTCCAGCGGACACGGCGAGTAAATACACCTTCGGCCAAACGGCGGGAGTAACTATGACTCTCTTAAGGTAGCGGCACTCGACATCTTTTTCGCGGTTCGTGGAGGACCCGGCCGGTTCTCGGGGGTGCTTTTTCTCCTAACTCTCGACGCCCGAGGAGGCTTCCAGAGCCCCGGCTAAGCGTTTTACGCGGCCCGCTGAGCTTCCACAGCACCTCCAGCCGGTTCCCCGGGTGCTTTCCTCCTAACTCTTGACGCCCGAGGAGGCTTCCAGAGCCCCGGCTAAGCGTTTTACGCAGCCCGCTGAGCTTCCACAGCACCTCCAGCCGGTTCCCCGGGTGCTTTCCTCCTCACTGTTTAAGCCGAACGAGGCTTCCAGAGCCCCGGCTAAGCGTTTTACGCGGCCCGCTGAACTTCCACCGCACCTCCAGCCGGTTCCCCGGGTGCTTTCCTCCTCACTCTTGACGCCCGAGGAGGCTTCCAGAGCCCCGGCTAAGCGTTTTACGCGGCCCGCTGAGCTTCCAGAGCACCTCCAGCCGGTTCCCCGGGTGCATTCCTCCTCACTCTTGACGCCCGAGGAGGCTTCCAGCGCCCCGGCTAAGCGTTTTACGCGGCCCGCTGAGCTTCCGGAGCACCTCCAGCCGGTTCCACGGGTGCTCCCATCCTCACTTTCTAAGCCGAACGAGGCTTCCAGAGCCTCGGCTAAGCGTTTTACGCGGCCCGCTGAGCTTCCACAGCACCTCCAGCCGCTTCTCATGAGGCTTTCCTCCTAACTCTTGACGCCCGAGGAGGCTTCCAGAGCCCCGGCTAAGCGTTTTACGCGGCCCGCCGAGCCTCCAGAGCACCTCCAGCCGGTTCCCCGGGTGCATTCCTCCTAACTCTTGACGCCCGAGGAGGCTTCCAGAGCCCCGGCTAAGCGTTTTACGCGGCCCGCCGAGCTTCCACAGCACCTCCAGCCGGTTCCCCGAGTGGTTTCCTCCTCACTTTCTAAGCCGAAAGAGGCTTCCAGAGCCCCGGCTAAGCGTTTTACGCGGCCCGCTGACCTTCCACAGCACCTCCAGCCGGTTCTAATGAGGCTTTCCTCCTAACTCTTGACGCCCGAGGAGGCTTCCAGAGCCCCGGCTAAGCGTTTTACGCGGCCCGCTGAGCTTCCACAGCACCTCCAGCCGGTTCCCCGGGTGCTTTCCTCCTCACTCTTGACGCCCGAGGAGGCTTCCAGCACTCCGGCTAAGCGTTTTACGCAGCCCGCTGAGCTTCCACAGCACCTCCAGCCGGTTCTCATGATGCTTTCCTCCTAACTCTCGACGCCCGAGGAGGCTTCCAGAGCCCCGGCTAAGCGTTCTCCACGTCCCGGTGATCTTCCCGGAGGTCGTAACGGGGAAATACCTCCCTCCAGCGGACACGGAGAGAAATTACACAGCCTCTCGCACAGAGGCGGGTAAACGGCGGGAGTAACTATGACTCTCTTAAGGTAGCCCGACTTGACATCTTTTTAACGGTTCGTGGATAAATACATGATATATACTACATATGATCGCATTTACAGCCAAATAATATAAAATGAGCATTCGGTTATAAACATGGTATTCATAATGTTTATAGGTGATGTTAATATTTATATGTTTAATGTTTATAGGTGATGTTAATATTTATATATTTAATGTTTATAGGTCATGTTAATATTTATATATTTATTTTGTAGATCATGTTATGGTTATACGACACTCGCTATTGGATCATGATGTGATCATATCGGCGGGAGTCGGCCCGGGCTCCGGGTGAAGAGGCCGAATTCTCGCCACTCGCGGCCGACCGGGGAACCAGCAGAGGCGGACGCATCGCGGCGCGAGAGCCCTTGGCACTTAGAAAAATTTTGGCAAAAGTCGCTCCGGGTGAAGAGGCCGAATTCTCGCCACTCGCGGCCGACCGGGGAACCAGCAGAGGCGGACGCATCGCGGCGCGAGAGCCCTTGGCACTTAGAAAAAAATTGGCAAAAGTCGCTCCGGGTGAAGAGGCCGAATTCTCGCCACTCGCGGCCGACCGGGGAACCAGCAGAGGCGGACGCATCGCGGCGCGAGAGCCCTTGGCACTTAGAAAAAAATTGGCAAAAGTCGCTCCGGGCTCCGGGTGAAGAGGCCGAATTCTCGCCACTCGTGGCCGACCAGGGAACCAGCGAAGGCGGGTAAGCTCTCAAGAGAGCCCCGCCGGCTGGTCCGCGGGCCATTTAGGGTCCCGCGAGTTACCGGTCGCGGCCCGGAATTCTGGCCGACTTGGGAACCAGCGAAGGCGAATAGGAAGTCAAGCGGGTCCCGCCGGCCGGTCCGCGGCGGGAAATGCGCCCTCTGGCGGACACGCCGTTGTAAATGAATGGGCTTTGGCACTTAGTGCATTTTCGCAAAAGTTGAGCCGCGCTCCGGGCGAAGAGGCCGAATTCTCGCTACTCGTGGCCGACCGGGGAACCAGCGAAGGCGGGTAGGCTTTCAAGAGAGCCCCGCCGGCTGGTCCGCGGGCCAATTATGGTCCCGTAAAGTACCGACAGCGGACGCCGACCTACGCCCGGCAAGGACCACCCAGAGGCGGACACGCTCTCCGACGAGCCCCGCCGGCCGGTCCGCGGCGGGAAATGCGCCCTCTGGCGGACACGCCGTTGTAAATGAATGGGCTTTGGCACTTAGTGCATTTTCGCTGAAGTTGATTCGCGCTCCGGGCGAAGAGGCCGAATCCTCGCTACTCGTGGCCGACCGGGGAACCAGCGAAGGCGGGTAGGCTTTCAAGAGAGCCCCGCCGGCTGGTCCGCGGGCCAATTATGGTCCCGTAAAGTACCGACAGCGGACGCCGACCTACGCCCGGCAAGGACCACCCAGAGGCGGACACGCTCTCCGACGAGCCCCGCCGGCCGGTCCGCGGCGGGAAATGCGCCCTCTGGCGGACACGCCGTTGTAAATGAATGGGCTTTGGCACTTAGTGCATTTTCGCTGAAGTTGATTCGCGCTCCGGGCGAAGAGGCCGAATCCTCGCTACTCGTGGCCGAGCAGGGAACCAGCGAAGGCGGGTAAGCTTTTCCATAGAGCCCCGCCGGCTGGTCCGCGGGCCAATTATGGTCCCGTCACCTACCGACAGCGGACGCCGATCCACGCCCGGCAAGGACCACCCAGAGGCGGACACGCTCTCCGACGAGCCCCGCCGGCCGGTCCGCGGCGGGAAACGCGCCCTCTGGCGGACACGCCGTTGTAAATGAATGGGCTTTGGCACTTAGTGCATTTTCGCTGAAGTTGAGCCGCGCTCCGGGCGAAGAGGCCGAATTCTCGCCACTCGCGGCCGACCGGGGAACCAGCGAAGGCGGGTAAGCTTTCAAGAGAGCCCCGCCGGCTGGTCCGCGGGCCGAACGTGGTCCCGTAACGTACCCACAGCGGACGCCGACCCACGCCCGGTAAGAACCACCGAGAGGCGGACACGCTCTCCGACGAGCCCCGCCGGCCGGTCCGCGGCGGGAAATGCGCCCTCTGGCGGACACGCCGTTGTAAATGAATGGGCTTTGGCACTTAGTGCATTTTCGCTGAAGTTGAGCCGCGCTCCGGGCGAAGAGGCCGAATCCTCGCCACTCGTGGCCGAGCAGGGAACCAGCGAAGGCGGGTAAGCTTTCAAGAGAGCCCCGCCGGCTGGTCCGCGGGCCGAACGTGGTCCCGTAAAGTACCGAGAGCGGACGGCGACCCACGCCCGGCAGGAACCACCGAGAGGCGGACACGCTCTCCGACGAGCCCCGCCGGCTGGTCCGCGGCGGGAAATGCGCCCTCTGGCGGACACGCCGTTGTAAATGAATGGGCTTTGGCACTTAGTGCATTTTCGCTGAAGTTGAGCCGCGCTCCGGGCGAAGAGGCCGAATTCTCGCCACTCTTGGCCGACCAGGGAACCAGCGAAGGCGGGTAAGCTTTCAAGAGAGCCCCGCCGGCTGGTCCGCGGGCCAGTTACGGTCCCGTCACCTACCGACAGCGGACGCCGACCCACGCCCGGCAAGGACCACCGAGAGGCGGATAACGGCGCACACCGCGAACGGCTGGTGGCGGTCGGCTGGTGACGGTCGCTGGGTGGCGGTCGGGGGGTGGCGGTCGGGGATGGTGCTTGGGGATGGTGCTTGGGGACCGGTGGCGCCGGAGGCGCACACCGCGAACGGCTGGTGGCGGTCGGCTGGTGGCGGTCGGCTGGTGGCGGTCGCTGGGTGGCGGTCGGGGGGTGGCGGTCGGGGGGTGGCGGTCGGGGATGGTGCTTGGGGATGGTGCTTGGGACCGGTGGCGCCGGAGGCGCACACCGCGAACGGCTGGTGGCGGTCGGCTGGTGGCGGTCGGCTGGTGGCGGTCGGCTGGTGGCGGTCGGGGGGTGGCGGTCGGGGGGTGGCGGTCGGGGGGTGGCGGTCGGGGATGGTGCTTGGGGATGGTGCTTGGGACCGGTGGCGCCGGAGGCGCACACCGCGAACGGCTGGTGGCGGTCGGCTGGTGGCGGTCGGCTGGTGGCAGTCGGCTGGTGGCGGTCGGGGGGTGGCGGTCGGGGGGTGGCGCTTGGGGATGGTGGCGGTCGCCTTGTGGCGGTCGGGGGGTGGCGCTTGGGGATGGTGGCGGTCGCCTTGTGGCGGTCGCCTTGTGGCGGTCGCCTTGTGGCGGTCGGGGGGTGGCGGTCGGGGATGGTGCTTGGGGATGGTGCTTGGGACCGGTGGCGCCGGAGGCGCACACCGCGAACGGCTGGTGGCGGTCGGCTGGTGGCGGTCGGCTGGTGGCGGTCGGCTGGTGGCGGTCGGCTGGTGGCGGTCGGGGGGTGGCGGTCGGGGGGTGGCGGTCGGGGGGTGGCGGTCGGGGATGGTGCTTGGGGATGGTGCTTGGGACCGGTGGCGCCGGAGGCGCACACCGCGAACGGCTGGTGGCGGTCGGCTGGTGGCGGTCGGCTGGTGGCAGTCGGCTGGTGGCGGTCGGGGGGTGGCGGTCGGGGGGTGGCGCTTGGGGATGGTGGCGGTCGCCTTGTGGCGGTCGGGGGGTGGCGCTTGGGGATGGTGGCGGTCGCCTTGTGGCGGTCGCCTTGTGGCGGTCGCCTTGTGGCGGTCGGGGGGTGGCGGTCGGGGGGTGGCGCTTGGGGATGGTGGCGGTCGCCTTGTGGCGGTCGGGGGTGGCGGTCGGGGGGTGGCGCTTGGGGATGGTGGCGGTCGCCTTGTGGCGGTCGGGGGTGGCGCTTGGGGATGGTGGCGGTCGCCTTGTGGCGGTCGGGGGTGGCGCTTGGGGATGGTGGCTGTCGCCTGGTGGCGGTCGGGGGTGGCGCTTGGGGATGGTGGCTGTCGCCTGGTGGCGGTCGACTTGTTGCGGTTGGGGGTGGCGCTTGGGGATGGTGGCTGTAGCCTTGTGGTGGTCCGGGGTGGCGCTTTGGGACCGGCGTCCGGCGGAAAGTGCGTGTTGCGCGGCCCGGAGAAAGTTTCAGCCAAGGGCCCGCCGCTGGAGAAAATTTTAGGTACCAGGGGTGGATTTTTTTTGTCACCGCAGGAGGGGGACGTTGCCTCCGTCGGTGTCCGGCGGAGAGTGCGTGTTGCGCGGCCCGGAGAAAGTTTAGGCCCGGGGCCCGCCGCTGGAGAAAATTTTAGGTACCAGGAGTGGATTTTTTTTGTCACCGCAGGAGGGGGACGTTGCCTCCGTCGGTGTCCGGCGATGAGTGCGTGTTGCGCGGCCCGGAGAAAGTTTAGGCCCGGGGCCCGCCGCTGGAGAAAGTTTTAGGTACCAGGAG